>NC_061867.1:53254102-53430770 GCF_907164915.1 Impatiens glandulifera | reverse complement strand
TGAAGAAATTCACCTACTTAGTGCACAACCTAACAGGACAGACAATATTGTGGGTGAACAAGACATCATGGTGGATGGGAAAATGAAAAAACAAATGTTGATCAATTGGATGGGGTACAAACAGAAGACCAAACATGGGAAGATGCTGAAGTAATAAGCATTCAATGCCCAGAGATGCTGGCAACGGGGAGGCAAACCAGACCAAAGTCTCTTCGTCGAGGACGACGAACTTTAGAATGGGGAGATAATGTTACAATCCTCGAATAGACCCAACACCCTCCAATGTCCAATTGAGCACTTGAGCTAGATATTGTTGTGGGGTTTCTATTTTCTGTTCTAAAACACTGTTTTGATTCACTTTTCTGTTATTCTCAAAACTAATTTTGGTTAATTCTCTAGTAGTTGTTGCAACAGTTGTAACTGAACATTCTGGAGGAATTCAGTTGCTATATATGTTGAACTCACTCCTCCAATAGGACATGAATGAAACGCTTTGTGAAACTTCTTAATCTCAATTGTATTTTCTGATTTGACTCTTTGTCTTGAAGTGTTAGGTAAATATTAGGATTATTCTTTTCCATCTTTGTTTTTTTTTCTCCTATAATCTTGAAAAAAAATTCTCATAATTATTCCGTTACACTTTGATCACAAATTTCTCACTCGATCCTTGAGTTCAAAAACTCTTAACCCTAGTTACAAATTCAGATCGTAACGTATTATTTACCTGCTCTTAGTTTTAGTAAAAGCAAAATTTAGAAGACTAGTTAATATTATCTACGTGTCCTGCTAAGAAAACTAGTTACATATACGTTACGTTTTATAGACAATATATATACCTTTTATTAGGCATCTTCATCATCTATTATAGTCGTCATCATCTATTATAGTCGTCGTAGAAGTTTGACTACTACCTAACTCTTCAATTGATCATCTAAATTTGTGCAATTGAGTTTTCATCTTCCCTTAATAAAAAGTTTGGTATTATCTCATCCTTCCACATAAATGCAATAAAATTCTCAATACAATAAATATGGTATCTTAATTGCTTTTTT
Organism: Impatiens glandulifera; assembly: GCF_907164915.1. Classification (NCBI taxonomy): domain Eukaryota; kingdom Viridiplantae; phylum Streptophyta; class Magnoliopsida; order Ericales; family Balsaminaceae; genus Impatiens; species Impatiens glandulifera. The sequence goes on along the minus strand of NC_061867.1, from coordinate 53,429,718 downwards.
ATATTGATATAATTATTTTATAAACTAAATTCTAACAACCCTGATTAATTAATATTATTAACAAACTTTGTAAAGTTAATTATCTTCTTAATCTTTCTTCTATACAGTCAATTCATCTTCTTCCTCTCTCTCTCCATTTCATCTGTTTCTCTCTCTTCTTCCCCAGTCATAGACCGTCGATTCTTCATGTTCTTCTTGATAAACTGATATAAGATGATGAATCGGATGATAATCATACGAATTTGAACTTGAATTCGAGAAGAAAAGCTAAACTGATGCACAGATCTGGAGTTGTTATGGCTTGGAACGTGTTCAAGTTTTGTACTATCCTTAGAGGTTTCGGCTCCATCATGATCCTATTGGTCCTCGCCGTCGTCGGCGTCACTTACTACGCAGTTGTCATCACAAATTATGGACCAGCTTTATACGACGGAGACTTTGGTTCTTTAACAGCGTTCTTCGTCTTGCTTTTGTTTCATTTTCTGGTTAGCGTTTCCGATTCTTAGTAATTTCTTTGATTCTACTGTTTTTTTAAAGCTGTGAAGAAATTGTTAATTTGTTACAGCTGGTGATGCTATTATGGAGTTACTTTAGTGTTGTTCTTACGAATCCTGGTAGTGTACCTGTAAATTGGAAGCCTGTGTTGGATGAGGAGATAGGTGAGGCTGAATTACTGAATGTGTCTGAATACAATGGTGATGTTACAAACCAGGGGATTCGGTTTTGTCGAAAGTGTAATCAGCCGAAACCACCACGTTGCCATCATTGTTCTGTTTGTGAGTATTAGTAGTAATGTTAATTGTATGTTAAGATTCTCCATTAGAGATTAAATGGATCAAATTCCTGTTGTGTTTTGATTTCAGGTGGGAGATGTGTGCTGAAAATGGACCATCATTGTGTATGGGTTGTGAATTGTGTTGGAGCAATGAACTACAAATATTTTCTCCTTTTTCTGGTAATCTTTTCTGAACTATTAGATAATCAACTTCATGATGAAGTCTTTATTAGTTTGAATTATCATGATTGAGTATGATTTGAGGGTATGCTTTTAGTTCCTGTGGTTATTAGGATGATTTGAGGGTATGTTTTTAAACAATTCATTTGCTAAATTGATTGTTTAAGCTTTTTGATTGTGGTGGCTTCTTCTTTTTAGTTTAAAAATGTCAACTTTTCATTAAAAAGAAAACGCAAGATGCGTTTAATGAATGATAGATGGAAGGGAGAAGAGAAACAAAAAACAAAGAACAGTAGGAGAAAAAGAAGGCTAATTGCCAATAAGATCATAAAATTCTCAACCTGAACAAAATCCCCTTTTTTCGAATAGAATCAAATGCATGGAGCATAAAGCCTTTGATTCTCTTAACTCCAAAGTTTTTCTCTTGAAATGTTCTTCTATTCTTTTCTTTTCTTTTCAAATTGTCCACCACATGAGGGTTTAGGTTTCCAATTATCACTGATTGTGCTTCTAGCAATACACAAAATGTTTATACTAAGAACTAGGGTTATTTGAAAATAATTATAAGGGTCATTTGGGTTAAATTATAAAAATATCTTTAAAGTGAGGGTCATTGATGTAAGTTGGTGTGGAAATCAACCCTGGTCGCAAAAAATATATGTATAAAAAGTAAAGTAAGACTAATTTGATATATTAGTTGATGGTTAGAGATTATTTGGATTAACCTTTCATCAAACAAAACCTAAGTCTTGAAGAAGTGCTTGAACATTGTTATTTGAACAGCTCAATCATCAAGACACGTTGAGTTGGTCTTTTTTTATAAATGTTAAAGTTTGTATTAATAGAGTTGTCAGGGATGCTACTTCTCTGAGTGTTGAACACTTGACAAGACATGGACTACTTATCAATTGAGTTGTCACGAAAAAAAAACTTATAATAGAGATGGTTGCTATACTAAATCTTGAATATGTGAATTTTAAAATCATTCATTGAACAACTCATCTATCAAATCACTTTGAATTGGTCAATAATGGCCCATTTCGAAACAACTAAATAAATTCTGAATCTCTCTATAAAGAAGTTTAGTTTTCAAATGTATTTGGATCTAAATGCATAATACATAAAATAAAGGGAAATTTTGCATTAAAAGATTTGTCATAACTTTTACATTGTGTTGAAAACTGAACAATCGATCAACATCAAATTGACAGTTGTATACATTCTTGGAAACAAGTCTTGTGGCTTTGTCATTGCTACCACAATTTCTAGCATTTTTCGACGAAGAAGAGATCGTTGGGACACCAACCATGCTTGCGACAACTTTCCTAGCATTCGGTGAGCTTGAATGATCATACTCTCGTATTTTCTTTCTTTATGAATTATATTTGTTTCTGAAAAATGTATATTTCATCTAATGCAGTGCTGAATCTAGCTTTTGCATTGAGTGTACTGGGATTTCTGATTATGCATATTACTTTGGTTGCTTCTAACACAACCACTATCGAGGTATCATTCTTTCTATTGGTCGCCATTTGTATACAATCAATTGTTCAAATATTCATCGAATTTGAATTTTGGATTACAGGCATATGAGAAGAAGACTGCCCCGAGATGGCGTTATGATCTTGGAAGGAAGAGGAACTTTGAACAGGTTGGTTGAGTTTTATTGTCTTTCGCATCAAATTCAGAATGTATTGGTGATAATTTGATTGATAATTTGATCGATTAAACAAGAAATGCATGGAAAGATGTGAATTATTTGAGGATTATTCAAATAACCCAATCTAAACATCGATTACTTTTGAATTATACTTTCTTTTTTTATGAACCGTTTGTTTCGTTTTAGGTGTTTGGAACAGACAAACGATATTGGTTCATCCCGTCCTATTCAGAGGAAGATTTAAGACGCATTCCTGCACTTCAAGGTGTTGAATATCCATCAAAATCCGATTTTGAAGCTCAGGAAGTTTAATCATAACCGAACACAAACATGTTTTATATCTCGATTCATTGAGCTGGGATTGATTTGTCGGGATTTTCCAATTCAAAAACAGTCATGTCGATTATAAAAACTGCAAGAAAGGGTAGAAGAAGCAGAATAGAAGAAATATATTAGAGAGAAGAGACAGATGATCGGGGTACATATTGTGGGTTTTGACAATGTTGATGATGTACTAGGTTATTTTTATAGGGTGTGACATTATTATTTCAAATGTAATTTAATAAACATATTGTTAATTGGTGTTTTGCAAAAAAAAAAATTTACCCTTTTCTTGTTGTTTGGGGATGTTGAATTATTGGGATTTATAAGAAAAAGTCTATAAATTTAATTCTAAACATTTTTTGTTGTCAAATATTTGATAAATTTATTATGCTATTTTTATTCAAATGTCAATTTTAATATAAATATTTTTATTTATTTATTTTGAAAGTTAACATAATTTCATGGAATTTAATATTTTAAGTGAAAAAATAAAATTAATTGGTAAGTGTATTCATATTTTATCACTATTTTTGAGAATTTAAAGTGTTTGTATTTTTGTTATCATTTTCAGGTTATGTTTGTGTGGTTGTATACATTTTTATTGAATTCGAGATTTCTTTTATTCAATTTAGGTAAGTTTAAATATAAATATAAAAAGTAAAAAAAAAAATCTTAATGGGTAAGTATTCATATTTTATCTCTCTATTTTTTTTATAATTTAAGAGCTCCAATATTATGTTGAGAGTAAGTGTATGTTTTTGTTTTTGTTTTTAATTTTATACTGTATCCTTTTTTTTCTCTGAGTAATTGTGCAATTTTCATTTTTTTTTTAAATTATAAACAAATTACCTTTTAAAAAGTAAAAAGAAATAAATGTAAAATATACTTTTAAATGGGCAATTGATATTTTTATTTTAATGTATGCAAAATATAAAATTAATAGACTGAATTCTTCATTTTAATTTTTTTTTTTTGAATTTGAGACTAATCAAGATAAAAAGAAATAAAATATTTTTTAGACTAGGATGACTCAAAAGTTTTAACCGGGACGTGAGCCTAACATCAGGTATAATAAAATCAAATTGTTTGATATTGGGTTCACTAGAGAAGTTATATGACTTATAAATATATAATTTTAGTTAAAGACTTATTTACACATAATATTTATCATTATTCATCTTTCTCTCTAAGTTGTAATCTTTTATTTTAACCATAATGAATTGTTTCATTCTCTGTCCATGGTTTTTGCTCGTTTCGGGTTTCACGTAAATCTTGTGTTATTTACGTATTTTTTATTAATATGATTAGTCTCATATTCATATCTTATTTTCAACAATTGATATCGAGCTTTGAGTTTTTTTATTCTGAAACTATATCTATTTTTGGAGATGTCAAGTATGAAGTACAATATTCCGTTATTGGATCACATACCTCTTTATGACAGATAAAGATACGAGATTTGCTCACTCAAATGGATTTGGACGAAACTTTATTAGGGTTTGATAAAATGCCCAATCCATGGACAATAGAAGAGAAAACGAGAAAGGATCGCAAAACTATGTCTCGTATATATCTACATCTCAAACAATATTTTACAAAATGTTCTAAATGAGACTAGTGTTGTTGGATTATAATTAAAGCTAAAACAACTATGTATGACAAAAAGTCTTACTACTAAATTGTATCTAAAACAAAATTTATATTTTATAGAATGTCTGAAGGTATGGCTCTACAAGAGCATTTATCGGTATTTACAAAAATGTTGCTGATTTGGAAGTCTTGGAATGCAAGTATATATGATGATGAAGATTTAACTTTAATTATGTTGCCCCATCATATATCATGTTCTGTTATACTATGTTATTTAGTCGTGACATTATCACGATTAATGATGTTTATAACGCGTTATTCTTTAAGGAGAAAATTAAACATTTTGTTGATTATTCTAATACTTCGACATAAAACTTTATTGTTGGAGAGAGAACACAAGAAAGGTGTTAGAGTTTGTGGCCCGAATTCTTGTTGGGTCAGCGGGCTTTGCCCGCACTGTATGGACTTGTAGTCTTAATGGGTCTAACCCCTTTTCATTTACATCACATTTTTAGGGTTAGACAATATATATAGAGAAGACAGCCGTCTTTTCTCTAATACAGTTTTACGTTGTCCACCAAAAATCTGTACAATCTTCGTTATAGTGAAATCTTCTCTTTTGCCCGTGGTTTTTCACCCGTAAAGGGTTTTCCACGTAATCTTGTTGTTCGTTCTTCTTTATCGCTTTTATCCTTATTTATTGTGGTTTAGATTCTAACAAATTGGTATCAGAGCCAAATTTGTTTGTTTTATTTTTTGGTCATGACCACGATGAAATACGACATTTCGCTGTTGGATCGTAACACCAGATTTGCGTTATGGCAAGTGAATATGCGAGCTATTTTGGCACAGATGGATCTGGAAGATGCGCTATATGGCGCTGACAAGATGCCATCTTCGTGGACTGATGAAGAGAAGCAACGAACAGATCGTAAGGCTCTATCGCAGATTTATCTGCATCTGTCGAATCAGATTCTTCAAGACTATTTGAAGGAAAAAACAGCTGCTGCACTCTAGCTAAGATTGGAGCAATTATGTATGACGAAAACGCTGACTAACAAGCTACACTTGAAGCAACGCTTGTATTCCCAACGTATGTCTGACGGTACGTCTTTAGAAAATCACTTAACTGTTTTTAAAGAAATAGTCTCTGATTTGGAATCTATGGAGGTTAACTACGATGAAGAAGATTTAGGGCTCATATTATTGTGTTCACTACCTCCTTCGAATGCTAATTTTAGAGATACCATTCTCTATAGTCGTGAGACTTTGACTCTGGATGAGGTTTATGATGCACTCTTCTCGAAAGAGAAGATGCATAAACTTGTTGGTTCAGATAATATGGATGAAGGCCTTGTTGCACGAGGCAGACAGCAGGAGAGGTATTCTAGCAGCAATAACCGTGGCAGGTCAAAATCCAAGAACAGAGATAAGACGTGTAGGTACTGCAAGAAGAAAGGTCATATTGTTGTTGAGTGTTATAAGTTACAGAATAAAAATAAGAGGGCTGGTGAGGATCATAAGAGCAATCAACCAGAGAAATATGGCGAAGCTGATGTTGCTGAAAAGTACAATGATGGAGAACTCCTCGTTACGTCTGATATTGATTCGAAACAGAGCGATGAATGGATTCTTGATTCTGGATGCACGTTTCATATGTGTCCTAATCGGGACTGGTTCTCTACATATGAAGTGGTCTCTAGAGGTACCGTTGTGATGGGTAATAATGCATCTTGCAGAATTGCTGGTATTGGTACAGTTAGAGTTAAGATGTTTGATGGCACTATTCGAACACTTGGTGATGTAAGGCACGTTCCTGACATGAAGAGAAATCTGATCTCATTGAGTATTCTTGATTCTAAAGGGTACAAATACACTGGTGATGGTGGAGTTGTGAAAGTGAGCAAGGGGTCTCTTGTTGTGATGAAGGGACTCAAGAAAACTGCCAATTTATATGTTCTGCAAGGCTCTACGGTTACAGGTGATGTTGTTGTTGCTAGTTCGTCTTTGTCTGATTCTGATGCAACAAGATTATGGCACATGCGTCTAGGTCACATGAGTGAGAATGGCATGGTCGAATTGAACAAGAGAGGGCTTCTTGATGTGCAGGGTATTACGAAGCTGAAATTTTGTGAACACTGCGTTTTTGGTAAGCAGAAAAGAGTTAGGTTCTCGGCTGGTATTCATAATACGAAGGGGACACTAGACTACATTCATTCTGATTTGTGGGGGCCTTCTAGAGTACCATCTAAAGGTGGTGCGTTCTATATGTTGACTATTATAGAGGATATCTCCAGAAGGTTTGGGCATTCTTTTTGAAACAAAAGAGTGACGTGTTTTTTACCTTTAAAGAGTGGAAGTTAATGATTGAGAAGCAGACAAGGAGGCAAGTGAAGCATCTCCGAACTAATAACGGTTTGGAGTTTTGTTCTAATGAGTTTAATACTTTATGTAGAACTGAAGGTATTGTGAGACATCATACAGTTCGACATAATCCTCAACAGAATGGAGTTGCAGAGAGGATGAATAGGACTTTGATGGAGAAGGTGTGTTGTATGCGCCTTAATGCTGGGCTACCGATGTCGTTTTGGGCTGAGACCGCTGCGTATGCATGTCATCTCGTTAATCGCTCTCCTTCGACTGCTATTGATAAGAAAACTCCACAAGAGGTATGGACTGGTTCTCCTGCTAGTTATTCTGATTTAAAAATTTTCGGATGTCCTGCGTATGCTCATGTGGATAATGGGAAGTTAAAGCCTCGTTCGATGAAGTGTGTGTTCATAGGGTTTAAGCAAGGTGTGAAGGGATACAAGTTGTGGTGTCCTGAGACTAGTAAAGTCGTCATCAGTAGAGATGTTGTTTTTGATGAGACTAGCATGCTTCAGGGGTCTCCATCTTCAACTCCCTCCGAGGGAAATCAACAGAAGTCAAGTATTGAGGTGGAGCTTGAGATTGGGTTGAAACCTACACCAGAGCAAACTCCAGAGTCTATTCCAGTTTCTATGGATGGTGTTAGCTCCTCAGAAGCACCTCCACAACATTCAATTGCTAAAAATAGGCCTCGTAGAGAAATTAGACGCCCTTAGAGATATGCAGACGCTGATTTAGTTGCGTATGCATTAAATGTGGCTGAAGAGATTGATTCAGAAGAAGAACCTGCGACATATTCAGAGGCGATTACCTGCGAAAACTCTGGTATGTGGATGATCGCTATGCAGGAAGAGATATAATCGCTTCACAAGAACGCTACATGGGATCTAGTGAAGTTACCAAAGAGCAAGAAGGCTGTTCGCTGCAAATGGGTGTATAAGAGAAAGGAAGGTACGATGGGAGTTGAAGAAGTCGGGTATAAAGCCAGGCTTGTTGCAAAAGGATATAGTCAAACTCCAGGTGTTGATTTTACTGATGTATTTTCTCCAGTTGTGAAACATAGTTCTATTCGGGCTTTACTAGGTATTGTGGCATTCCACAATCTTGAGCTTGAGCAGTTAGATGTAAAAACTGCATTCTTACACGGAGAACTTGAGGAAGACATCTACATGCAGCAACTAGAGGGATTCGTAGCCTTAGGAAAGGAGCACTACGTATGTCAGCTGAAAAAGTCTCTTTATGGTTTGAAACAGTCACCAAGACAGTGGTATAAGAGATTCGATACATTTATGACCACTCATGATTTCAGGAGGAGCAGTTACGATAGTTGTGTCTACTTTAAAGTATGTGATGATGGATCGTTCGTTTACCTATTGTTGTATGTTGACGATATGCTAATTGCCGCTAAAGATCAAAGGGAGGTCAGAAAGGTGAAAACACAGTTGAGTAGCGAGTTTGAGATGAAAGATTTAGGTGCAACAAAGAAGATGCTTGGAATGGAGATTCTTAGAGATCGACCGGCTGGTAAATTGTACATAAGTCAAAAGAGGTACATCGAAAAAGTCCTTAGTAGGTTTAACATGCAAATTGCCAAGCCGGTAAGTACTCCACTAGCTGCTCATTTTAGACTTTCGTCTTCTTTGTCACCACAGTCAGATAGTGATGATGATTATATGTCGCGAGTGCCATACTCTAGGGATGTTGGCTCCCTTATGTATGATATGGTTTGTTCACGACCTGACTTAGCATATGCAGTTAGTGTTGTTAGTAAATATATGGCAAACCCTGGTAAGGAACATTGGAAAGCAGTTCAGTGGATTCTCAGATACTTATGTGGTTCTACTGATGTTTGTTTACAGTTTGGGAAAAGTAGAGATGGAGTTGTCGGTTACGTTGATTCAGATTACGCTGGAGATCTTGATAAGAGAAGATCATTGTCTGGTTATATTTTTTCTGTTGGTGGTTGCGCTATTAGTTGGAAGGCTATGTTGCAAACTACAGTTGCTTTGTCTACTACAGAGGCAGAGTACATGGCGATTACAGAAGCTTGCAAAGAAGCAATTTGGATGAAAGGCTTGTTTGGCGAACTTAGTGATGATTTGCAGATTTCTACAATCTTTTGTGATAGCCAGAGTGCTATTTTTTGACAAAGGATCAGATGTTTCACGAGAGGACTAAGCACATTGATGTACGATATCATTTTGTGCGTGATGTGATTGCTCGTGGTGATATTGTTGTGAGCAAGGTGAGTACACACAATAATCCTGCAGATATGATGACCAAGTCACTTCTTATTACCAAGTTTGAGCATTGCTTGAACTTGGTTGGTCTTCATTGCTGAGCTATGCCCTTAGGGGCTTTGGTGGAAGAGGTTTGATTTTTTGTGGTTATGCTATCAAAGATTGGAATTCGTTTCAAGGTGGAGATTGTTAGAGTTTGTGGCCCGAATTCTTGTTGGGTCAGCGGGCTTTGCCCGCACTATATGGACTTGTAGTCTTAATGGGTCTAACCCCTTTTCATTTACATCACATTTTTAGGGTTAGACAATATATATAGAGAAGACAGCCGTCTTTTCTCTAATACAGTTTTACGTTGTCCACCAAAAATCTGTACAATCTTCGTTATAGTGAAATCTTCTCTTCTGCCCGTGGTTTTTCACCCGTAAAGGGTTTTCCACGTAATCTTGTTGTTCGTTCTTCTTTATCGCTTTTATCCTTATTTATTAGGGTTTGATAAAATGCCCAATCCATGGACAATAGAAGAGAAAACGAGAAAGGATCGCAAAACTATGTCTCGTATATATCTACATCTCAAACAATATTTTACAAAATGTTCTAAATGAGACTAGTGTTGTTGGATTATAATTAAAGCTAAAACAACTATGTATGACAAAAAGTCTTACTAGTAAATTGTATCTAAAACAAAATTTATATTTTATAGAATGTCTGAAGGTATGGCTCTACAAGAGCATTTATCGATATTTACAAAAATGTTGCTGATTTGGAAGTCTTGGAATGCAAGTATATATGATGATGAAGATTTAACTTTAATTATGTTGCCCCATCATATATCATGTTCTGTTATACTATGTTATTTAGTCGTGACATTATCACGATTAATGATGTTTATAACGCGTTATTCTTTAAGGAGAAAATTAAACATTTTGTTGATTATTCTAATACTTCGACATAAAACTTTATTGTTGGAGAGAGAACACAAGAAAGGAGTTCAAAAAATTATTAGAGAGATTGATCAATGTAAAAAAACTTGGAATACTTGCAGTTACTGAAAAAAAGGAGGCTACATAAAATCTGAGTGTTGGAAGTTACAAAATAAAGTTAAGAAAAATGATAATATTCTAACTAAAAAGTAGACATAAAATTACGATAATCGTCAGCATATAATAAGCACCTCTCATAGAAGATACTTTAGACGACCCCCAAAGATTAGAGTGAATATAATCGTTAGCATACAACATTAAAGGAACACTGGATTATATTCACTTTGATCTCTAGGGGTCGTCTAAAATACCTTCTATGGGAGGTGTCTATTATATGCTGAAAATTATCGCAGTATTTTGACTGGTTATATTTTTTTAACTTTATTTTGTATTTTTCAACACTCAAATTTTATGTAGCTCCTTTTTTGCAGTAATTGTAAATCATTCAAGATTTTCTTGACTTTAATCTATCTCTTTGATCATTTTTTCCCTCCAACAATAAGGTTCTCTATCGAACCATCAGAATAATCAACAAGATGTTTCATTTTTTCCTTAGAAAATAATGAATTATAAACATCATTAGTCGTGATAATATCATGACTAAATAACATGATATCACAAAACGTGATATGTGATAGGGGAAACGAACCCATCATAATTAAAGTTAAATCTCCATCATCATACTTGCATTCGAAAGCTTACAAATCAGCAACAATTTTAATTAAATGCTGATAAATGTTCTTATAAAGCCACGTCTTAAGTTCGAGCCTTAAATAGCAATTGAGTCATATAAAAATATTCGGGTTTCAATAAATCGTGGAATGTGTTGAATTGTGTTTGAATAAGTTAATAAGTTTTTTAACATTTTAGATTAATGAAAATAATATATATTTTGTTGTTATGCTTAAACCAATATCATGAAATTCAACTAAACTAATATCATAAAATCTATATATATATATATATAATGATGCTTAATTTTTAAAGTGTTCGGATTGTCGGGTCGAGAGTTATGGTTAATTTGGATATATGTGAGAGAAAATGGATACTTGGGTCGGATTGTGGGTTGACCCGCCCATAAACTTAAAACGGTTAAAAATAAAATTAAAAATGCTATAAGTATGGTTGGAACTTGCAACCTAACAAAACAAGTACAACCTTTTAACTAACTAGGCTAATAACACTTTATATTTTAAATTCAACCCAAAATTTGATAAACGCGTGACATTTTAACAATATAAGTTCAACTTTTTAACCAAATAATCTATATTTAAAGTGTCCGGATTGTCGGGTCGAGAGCTGTGGTTAATTTAGATATATGTGAGAGTAAATTGATATTTGAGTCGGATTATGGGTTGACCCGCCCATAAAATTTTACCATAATATTTTTTCACGATTTTTTATATTATTACTCGTACAAATTGTCACGGGCTTGGTCTTTTCACCAACGATCCGTACGGCACTAGTTATGATCTTCGTAAGATTGAATAACTAGTCAGCCTTACTCAAAGTAACACTCGAATAAACACAAGAACTTTAGAGAGAGAAAGTAATATATTGATCAAAATACTTCGTGATTTACAATGTAATACATCAAAGGTATTTATAGGACTAATTCTAGCTGTTACATTAATTGTGCACTAATTTAGGGATTCCTTATACCTGTCAATTAGTGATTTACTAATCAATGACATTCCTTTTATATGTCAATTAGTGATGCATTAATCAAGTAATTCCTTTTAACTCTCAATTAGATGCACTAATCAAGGACCTTCCTTCCAGCCTAGAATCTTCCTTGAGTTGGGCTTAAGAGGGCTTAAGAGGGCTTAAGCCTCCTCCTCTTCTTGGGCCAGGAAGATTGGGCCGTGACATTCTCCCCCACTCAATCTGGCGACGTCCTCGTTGCGTCTTCCTTGTAGGCATGGATGATGTCTTTGAAGTTCCATAACACTAATTCATTTTCCCAACTTGCCTCGCTTTCTGGTAACCCCTTCCACTTGACGAAATATTCGACGTAACTTGGATGGGTACCCCTTCTTGGTATCGCCCGATGTGTCAGTATCTCTTCGGCTTCTCTTTCGGGTACGATTGTGATTGTTGTGGGAGCTCTCTTTGAATCGTGTCTACTAGGATTTTCTTTATCTTCATGATAAGTTTTAAGTAAACTTACGTGGAATACGGGATGCATCTCCAAATGTGATGGCAGCTTTAGGCGGTAGGCCACTTTTCCTACTCGCTTCTCTACGAGGAAAGGGTCTTCGTATCGCCTTACAAGCCCCTTGTGGACCTTGGAAAATCGTCTTCTTTGATGGAGGAGGAGTTTTACCATCACTTGGTCTCCTTCTTCGAACTCCAAGTGCCTTCTCTTCGTGTCTGCTCATTTCTTCATTCGTTTGGCGGCTTTGGCAAGATGAGCTCGTACGATGTCGGCCTCTTCATGCCACCCTTTGGCAAATTTAAAGGCCGTGGGGCTTGGGCCTTTATAACCCATCGCCAAGGTGTGTGGTGTTAAAGGTTGTTGACTTGTAGCGATCTCAAAAGGACTCCCGCCTGTTGACTCACTTTTCTGCAGGTTGTATGAAAATTGAGCTATGTCCAACAACTTTGTCCAGTCCCTCTGATTGGCGCTTACATAGTGCCTTAAGAACAACTCAAGCAACGCGTTCACCCTTTCTGTTTGTCCGTTGGTTTGTAGGTGAAAACTGGTTGAGAAGTTGAGTTCGGAACCCATAAGTTTGAACATCTCCATCCAAAACCTTCCAGTGAAGCGAGTATCTCGATCGCTCACAATGGATTTTGGAATGCCCCAATATTTCATCACATGTTTGAAGAACGAGTTGGCAGCATCTTCGGCTGAGAACTTTGTGGTCATGGTAATGAATATTCTGTATTTGCTAAACCGATCCACTACGACCATGATGTTGCTACATCCATCAGACTTTGGTAGGCATGTGATGAAGTCCATGGAAATAATTTCCCAAGGTCTCTCTGGGATTGGCAAAGGCTCCAGAAACCCCGGAGTCTTGTGTTGATCCACCTTATCTTGTTGACATACAAGACACGTCTTAACATAGACTTCAATGTCGTCTCTCATCTGGGGCCAATAGTACCCACGTTCCACAAGCGCCAATGTACGATGAATACTTGGATGCCCAGCCCATCTTGATTCGTGGCACTCTTTCAAGATGGATCTTCTCAATCCTTCCCATTTTGGTACATAGACTCTTTCTCCTTTTGTGACGAGAACTCCATCCCTTAGCCAAAATTGGCGAGTCTTCCCTTTCTTCGCTAATTCCTTTACATTATTGGCTTGCGGGTCGTGCTCAATTCCTTCTTTGATTTGATCTATCAAAGAAAAGTTAGGACTCGTGATGGCAGCTAACTCTACTCTTCTACTCAAGGCATCAGCTACTAAGTTTGCTTTCCCTGGTTTGTACTCCATAACGAAGTCGAACTCTGCAAGAAAATCTTGCCACCTTGCTTGTTTTGGGGTCAGCTTCCTTTGTGTGAGGAAGTAACTTGTCGCTACGTTGTCGGTCTTCACGACGAACTTAGACCCGAGCAAGTAGTGTCTCCATGTGCACAAACAATGGACAACCGCAGTCATCTCCTTTTCTTGAACAGTGTACCGACGTTCATCGTCATTGAGCTTGTGACTATCATAGGCGATCGGGTGGCCCTCTTGCATCAACACTCCACCAAGGGCAAAATCTGAGGCATTCGTGTGGATCTCGTAAGCCTTGGTGTGATTTGGTAGTATCAACACGGGTTCTTCCATCACTGCCTGTTTTAACTTCTCAAACGCTTCATTGCATCTTGTATCCCAGCTCCACGACTTATTCTTTTTTAATAGGTCCGTTAACGGAGCTGTGATGGACGAGTACCCTTTTATGAACTTCCAATAGTAGTTGACAAGGCCAAGGAAAGATCTCAACTCGGTAACTTTCCTTGGTGGCTTCCAATCTTCTATGGCCTTTACTTTGGCCTTATCCATTCGGAGTTGGCCCCTGCCTACGATGTGCCCCAAGAACATCACTTCTGGACTTGCGAATTCACACTTCTCTTTCTTGACAAATAGTTTATTTTCCCTTAGTATCTAGAAAACTTGTTGCAGGTGTTGCAGATGATCCTCCAGTGTTCTGCTATATATCACAATATCGTCTAGGTACACCACAACGAACTTGTCCAAGAAGGGTTGGAATACTCGATTCATCAAGGTACAGAATGTGGAAGGAGCATTTGTTAAACCAAAAGGCATAACTAAAAACTCAAAAGAGACATACCTCGTAACACATACGGTTTTGGGCTCGTCTCCTTTCGCTATTCTCACTTGGTAGTATCTTGACCGCAGATCCAACTTTGTGAACCACTTCGCATCACCAAGTTGGTCGAACAAGTCAGCAATCAGTGGGATAGGGTACTTGTTCTTTACTGTCAACTTGTTGAGTGCCCGGTAATCGATGCACATTCGTAGCGACCCGTCATGCTTCTTTTGAAAAAGTACTGGTGCTCCATAAGGTGCTTTAGACGGCTTGATATAGCCCGCGTCTAACAACTCTTTCAATTGTCTCCTCAACTCCTCCAATTCGGGAGGTGTCATGCGATAAGGGACCGCCACTGGTGGTTTAGTACCTTCGAGTAACTCTATTTTGTGGTCCACCTCTCTCTTGGGCGGTAGTTTCTTCGGCAACTCAGCGGGCATCACATCTTGAAATTTCTCTAGAACATTCGCGACTTCTAGAGGTGTCTTCTCTTGGGACACGGTTTTCATATCTTCCTTCAGGCTAACAAGGAATGTTGGGTAGGCCTTTTTCATTCCTTTTGAGAGTTGCATGGCAGAGAGTTGCATTGCTTCTATCTTGTCTTCTCTTGTTAAAGGTATCATGCAAGTATTGTCGGGTTCCAAAATACACATAGTATTTGCAAAAGGGAGTGGGAAAGCATTTTGTGGTCATCCATGTTGAGGACCATTTTGTGGTCGTCCATGTCGACAATGGAAAAATTGAGGACTCCAGTCCACTCCCCCAAGTTGACCCTTACATTACGAGCAACGTCATATGTTGCACTTGGCGCTGAGTTGACCGCTTTAAGCCACCCCTGTTCTTTAGTGTAATCGATCCCCAACCTTCCCGCCTCTTTTACCTCTAGAAAGTTGTTATTGGCCTCCGTGTCTAGCAAAGCTTTGACAATGTGGTTCCCGACTTTAGTTTCTACGAACAACCGTCCTTTCTTCACGGACTTTGGTTCTTCGAACTTGGCTTTAATGGAATTGAGGAGATGTAGTGACCCCAATCGCGCGTCTTCCTGAAGGCGTTCTT
Source organism: Impatiens glandulifera (assembly GCF_907164915.1). Lineage (NCBI taxonomy): Eukaryota > Viridiplantae > Streptophyta > Magnoliopsida > Ericales > Balsaminaceae > Impatiens > Impatiens glandulifera. The sequence goes on along the minus strand of NC_061867.1, from coordinate 53,414,281 downwards.
GCTCCTCTAGTAATGCGGATAATTTGTCTTTCGTAGGGCAATCCCTTGCCTTATGGGGTCCTTCACAAAAGAAACATTTTATTCGGGGTCTCTCCCCACTTTTCTTGTCCTGATCCCTTCCCCCACTGGGTTTGTTGGAATTAGACGAGCCTTCCTTGTTGTGGAAACGATCTCTACCGTTCTTTCCCTTGTCACTCTTGTCGTGGGTCGACTTTGTATTGTCTTGCCTTCTCATTTCGACAAGTGATTCGGCCACTGCAATAGCGGAGCTTAGGTCTTGGACACCACGTTGTTCTAACTCCAACTTCGCCCACATTTGTAGACCATCAGTAAAGGCGAACAGGGCTTCATCGTCTGAGTAGTTAGGGATCTCAAGGAGAGTAGTGATGAACTCCTTGACATACTCCTTGATACCCCCTCTTTGTGAGAGCCTCCGCAACTTGTCCCTTGCTTCTCGAATAGCGTTTTCAGGATAAAACTGTCTCTTGAGTTCCTCCTTGAATTCACCACAGGTATTGATAGAACACGTACCTTTTTCAATGTCGCTACTCCTTTGCCTCCACCACAGCATCGCGGTGTCTTCCAGGTATGTCGTGGCAGTATCTATCTTTCTCGCCTCTTCTACTAGGCCGAGTGCTTTGAAATACTGGTCCAGACTCCATAGAAAGTTGTCGATCTCTTTCGCATTCCTCTCGCCTAAATACGCTTTAGGCCTTGGAACGTCTATCCTTATCGGATTGGGGACTCCTACAGGCACGCGTCCGCAATCTTGCGTCACCGCCTTCTTGAGTAACGCCACATCCTCTTCGGTAGCTTGTAACTTAGAAGTCATTACCTCGAGTTTCTCAGTCAAGGTACTGATTTCACCAAGGAGGGTCTGCTCCACGATCTAAGCTTGCTCTTGACATTTGGACAAGCCTTCGTTCAGGGCACCTTGCATTCCTCCTCGGAGCTCGTCTCTCTCCTACTCAAGCTCGGCAATGTGTTCCTCTAAGTCCCCGGTATTATCTTGTCCGTACGCCACGGTGAGTTCTACCTTCTCCAACCTGGCGATAATATCAACGATAGCGTCTATTGATCTTTCTCTTTCTTTGTTAGTTTTGGTTCCTCCCGTATGAACTTTGCGAGAGTTCCTACCCTCTTCTCCGATCCCGTGGGAAAGATTCTCTACTTCGTCCACGACCTTTAATATTTCTTCCGATCTCCTCGTCATTTCAGCTCTGATACCAATTGTCACGGGCTTGGTATTTTCACCAACAATCCGTGCGGCACTAGTTATGATCTTCGTAAGATTGAATAACTAGTCAGCCTTACTCAAAGTAACACTCGAATAAACACGAGAACTTTAGAGAGAGAAAGTAATATATATTGATCAAAATACTTTGTGATTTACAATGTAATACATCAAGGGTATTTATAGGACTTATTCTAGCCGTTATATTAGTTGTACACTAATTTAGGAATTCTTTATACCTGTCAATTAGTGATTTACTAATCAAGGACATTCCTTTTATATGTCAATTAGTGATACACTAATTAAGGAATTTTTTTAACTCTCAATTAGATGCGCTAATCAAAGACTTTCCTTCCAGCCTAGAATCTTCCTTGGGTTGGGCTTAAGATGGCTTAAGCCTCCTTTTCTTGGGCCAGAAAGATTGGACCATGACAAAATGCACAAGATAAATACTAGTTCAACTAATTAGACTAATATGGTATGTTAGATGGGAAAACATGTCATTTGTATTTCATTAGTTAAAATAAATAAGGCAACTTCAATAGGCAAATTACAAAATTGCCCAAACCATGAACACAAAAACTCACAAGATAATCTTGGATAATTCCATTGAGGTAAACATTTCAAGGACATTCTTATTGGGTCAAAAAAAATAAAAATTACAATACAATTCTTAAACAATAAAACTTCACAAACAATAACAAAATATTCTAACAATTATACTCAACACCATCCATTCCCCTCGATTGCACATGCTTTAGTGCAATGTGAACTTCTCAAGAACTTCAAAATAATCGGGGAAGGTTTTGCGGGTGCAGCCAGGATCCTTGATTGTAACCGCAACATCCGAGCAGGCAGCAAGGGAGAAGGCCATGGCCATTCTGTGATCATCGTAAGTATCGATAGCAGTTACATTCAATTTCTCGGGTGGAGTAATCACACAATAGTCGGACCCCTCTTCCACAGTCGCCCCTAGCTGAAACCGACAAGATTTATAACCGTAAGTGTCAAACCAGATAATGGAAGAACACGAATCAAAGTACCTTTCTCAGTTCTGTGCAAATTGCTATCATTCGTTCCGTTTCCTTGACTCTCCAGCTTGCAACTGTAGAGAAAAAATAATCGAAAAGAACTTCATTTTTTGAAACACTTTTGTATATGACTCTCTGCTCGTGAAACCACCAATGAATTCTTGATACAAATCCAAATATGTTTGGTATGAAAGTCTTAGTTGTCTAGGATTTACATATTTTTTCACAGAGAAATGTGCAACTCTGGATTAGATCAAAGTATAATCTACTGAACCGTCCAACCACTATACCGATATCAGCCGAACCAAAAAAATCATATAAGCCGGATATAGGGTCTTGATTCAGTAACCGACGTAGTAGGGTTGGATATAAGGTCTATTCAAATAATCAAAAACCGATCCACACTCCTAATATATTAATTAATGTTATGATTAATATTACAGATATACCAACTTGAGATTTCAAGTTTTTGTTTAGTAAGAAAATTTGTATGAAATGGTTAATATATTAATGTTTTTATACTTGGTTTTGTTTAATTAGTTGTTTTAAAATTAGGTTAAAATATGTAGAATATAAATTATTGGATATATAGTGTCGGATATTCAAACAATTATCAAATCAACCCAATATATGATATATCCAAACTGCTGGATATAGGGTCATTGAGTATACCACCATGTAGCTCAAATGGCAAGGGTCTTATCTCATAAACCAAAGGTTTTAGGTTCGATTCATCTAAGAACGCTCTGATTTAAGGGAGGTCATGACTGTGCTATCTACCTAGACTAAACCCGGGTCACAAAAAAAAAGTACAAATAATACCAAAACAAACTATAAAACATACCATCTCTGATGGTCGTAGGTCCATCCGCATAGAGAGCGACAACTGCAAGCGTCATGGCAACATCGGGCATCTTGTTCATATTAACATCTACGGCGCGTAAATGCTTCAATCCCGTTGAATTTCGAGGAGGACCCGTCACAGTCACGCTAGTGTCTGTCCAAGTAACCTTAGCACCCATTTTCTCTAAAACCTCAGCAAATTTTACATCCCCCTTTTTTGTTTCGAAACAAGGGAAAAAAATACAATAAGGAAAACATGTTTCTAGACGAGTTTAAATCATTAAAAAGAAAAATAAAACACAATCTATTTATGTTATTACCTGTAAGCTACTCGTACCACATCCTTCGACAGTTATGGTCCCACCCGTGATAGCAGCTCCAGCGAGAAAGTAACTGGCACTCGAAGCATCACCTTCAACATAAGCATTCCCGGGAGACCTATAAAAGGACAACTACATATTGAGTTTTGATGATGATGTTTTATTTTCTTTGTTGTTTCATATTGCTGAACTTGTGACAATTCATGTCATGACTTGGTCTGTAATGGTTTACTGTGAAATAGTGTATTGTTTTCTCAAAAAAAAGAAAATCTATAAAAATGAAACGAGAAACTAGAATGGAAAATATTTACTTGTATTTTTGTCCTCCTTTAACCAAGAATCTATCCCAGTTATCGGTATGATCAACGCTGACTCCAAAACGTTTCATTAACTTGAGTGTCATCTCCACATAGGGTATAGATATAAGTTTATCAATGATCTCGATTTCTACGTCACCTAAAGCCAAAGGAGCCGCCATGAGAAGTGCGGTCAAGTATTGACTACTAATTGATCCAGAAAGCTTTACCTGCAAATACCAACACGAATGGAAATCAATTCATTTCTATCACAAAATGACAGGTATGAAATTTGGAGAGAACAAAAAAAAAAGGTTACCTTTCCCCCTGGAAGGCCACCCTTTCCAACTACACGAACCGGAGGGCATTTTGTGCCAAGAAAGCAATCAACATCTGCACCAAGTTGCTTAAGACCTGAGACCAAGTCGCCAATTGGTCTCTCCCTCATTCGTGGGACTCCGTCAAGTACATAACTAAAAGCAATTGTAAGACAATAAATGCCATTAGTCCACCTTTCGGGATAAAAAGTAACAATATGAACATAGAATTACATGTCATTTAATCGCAAAAGGTGAAAAAATCATTTCGAGACAAAAAATTCCAAAACAAAAACGATCACCAACTTCAAATACTAGCTCTTACTAATACATGGAGGATGGTCCCTAATACATTTCAAAGAATGGAAATTGATAGTGAGCAAGTCATGAAAAATAATGATCATGTGAGAAGATAAATATTATATGCGTTGTTTAGTGTTTGTTTCAGGTTGTGTCAAGCATTTGTTTGAATTGTAGTTGATTTTGTTTTTGGAGGATTTTAACAAAATGATTGATGCAACCACGAAATACACTGTGGGTAACTCAAGTGGTAAGAGTCTTAAACCGGGATTGGTGAAAGCACATTGATTTCCCTAGGTATCAAGTGGTTCATTCTCCATGATCCAAGTTACTCAATCAAATGGAGCAAAGATAACCGTGTGATCATCCATTCGTTGAAAAGAATCAAAATACCATTTGTTGGTTTGAAAACACCAACTCCTCAATCACAAGATGCAATCCTAACTAGAAAGCTAAAGTTCAATTCCTAGTAAAAACATCTTGATTGATGTCCAAGGTTATGGCAATGGAATGTTGTCTTTGCCTCCTTCATATGAAGAAAAAAAAGAAGAAGATGCAACCCTATTTTCAATGGTGAGAATCATCCCAAATCAATTGATTCATTCTCAAGGATCCAATTTACTCAAAATTCAATTAATCAAAGATCCCCATATGATCATCCCCTAAATAAACACTAATTTCTCATTAATCCAATGAGTTTCAAAGTCAAAGAAAGTTAGAATTCGACTGACCTCGAATTACCACCAGCAGCAGTTACAGCAGCCGCCAATGGTCTCATAGCTGTTCCTGCATTTCCTAAGAACAGCTGGATTTCTTCATTGGAAGCTTCCTTTCCAACAGGGAATAAACCTCCACAACCTTCAACTATTGCCTGTTTGATTACATAATCTTCTTCTACATTAAGCCCAAGTGTTCTCAAAGCACCAAGCATATAATGAACATCATCACTATCCAACAGGTTGTCCACAACAGTTGTTCCCTAAACAAGATTCAGTTTTCAGATCAATCCACACAATTGCAAACCAATCTAGATCTCAATAAAATTTTGCTTACCTCAGACAGGGCAGCAAGAAGCAGTATGCGATTCGATAGGGATTTCGATCCAGGCAATTTGACCGTACCAGATATCTCCTTAATGGGTTGCAAAACAATCTCAGGTACTGTTGAAGGTTTCTCTGCAGTTGCTAAAGATGCAGAAACCCTAAATGGGGAACTAACTCGAAGTGAAGAAGACTGATTAAAAGTGAATAATTTGGATGAAATCATTGGTTTTGATCCAAACGAGATGGAACCCAGTTTAGGTATCCCATTTCTGTTGCTGGGTAGAGTTGAGCTGAAGTTGTAAGATTGGATCCCATTCGACATCTTGCTCACCTGCGCCATTGTTATCTCTCTGTGTGTTTCTTGAGGAGGATTTATTAGTGTCAAAGGAAGACGAAGAAGAAGAAGAAGAAGTTAGGTGGGTATGGAGGAAAAGGCGTCACCAACCACCTAACTTGGTTTGAAGGAAGGAATAGGGAATGAAAAGAGACGGCTTTATCTTTACCAACCCCCCAAATTCATCTTGGACGTACAAATTTGAAGGATCAAGATTTCAAAGAGAGCTAATTTATTTGAAAATGTTTTTCATTTTAAGGAATTTAACATGAGTGGAACATGTTTACCTACTTCATTTACAACTTTTTGTCAAATATTTTTTTTATTGAAATGTGATAATATTTGAAATGTCTTAATAAAATAAATTAATTTTTAAACATTTTTATTTAAATTTAGTCTTAACCCATAGTGGATCCATGATTTAAAGTTTGATTAAATTTTTAAAAAAAATTAATAAAAAAATTATAATAATATAAATGGTTTAAAATTCTTAATAAATCACGAATAATATATTAAAAAAATAAATAGAAAACTCTCATTCCGTTCATTTCGATAAAACAACATTTTTTCACATATTTTTTTCTAATGAACATCTCAGCTTGTGACCTTACAATTTCTTTTTAATCGATCAAATATTTGATTCATTTTTTTAACCTTTAACATCGTAACATCACAGTTTGGTCAATCAAATATTTGATTTATATTTTTTAAACACTTTCAATTATTACAAGTTTATTATCCCTATGCAAATCATATATCAACCACACTTGGTTAAAATGTTGTACTTATTTTATTAGGTTATGAGTTCGAAACATACCTATTATTTTAAATTTTAATCATTTTAAGTTAATGAACGGGTCAACCTTCAATCCGACTCAAATATCCATTTACTCTCACATATATTCAAATTAACCACATCTCTCGACCCGGCAATCCGGATAGTTTGAAATTAATCATTATTATATATATATTAGATAGTTAGTTAAAAAATTGAACTTATATTGTTAAGAATGTCATACGTTCATCAAATTTGATGTTGAATTTAAAATGTAAAAGTCTTATTAACCTAGTTGATTAAATGGTTGTATTTGATTTGTTATGTTACAAGTTTGAAACATATGTATAGCATTTTTAATTTTATTTTTAACCGTTTTAAGTTTTTAGCGGGTCAACCCATAATCCGACTCAAGTATCCATTTACTCTCATATATATTTAAATTAACCACCGCTCTCGATTCGGCAATCCATACACTTTGAAATTAAGTATTATTATAATATATATATTCAGGCTTAGTTGTTCGATTTGGAACTCGGTTTAATATTTTTCAAAATTGACATACATCTATCTAATTTTGGGTTTTGAATTAAATTAATTGATTTACATTTGCTTAAATGAAGTAAGGGTTATTTAGAAATTTTGGAAATCAATTAAAACAGTTGAATAGACTTTTTGTGGTAAAAAATGAGTCATCCAAATTGCACAAATTTTAATCCATTTATTTAAAGCTGGCTTGATTTTGGTGATTAATTTAATCAAAATGAAGTATAGGAAAATATATATATATATATATATATATATATATATATATATATATATATATATATATATATATATATATATATATATATATTTCTGTAAATTAATTTTGATTTAATATTAAAAATTTATAACTGAATATTTTGTTTTCAAATGAATTTGAATTATTATTAGTATTCAATCCAAATTAGAAACATGGCCATTGGGATAAATACATCAATGTTATTACAAAGGACATTATTTGGTAGTTTGGGCTTCTATAAAGGCTCACATTTAATGGACTAGTTAGCCAAGAAGCCCATTTTAAAACAACTAAAATTTGGTCCAAACTCAACTCATTATTTAACCCATTTATAAAAAAAATTGAAGAAGAAAAAAGTAAATTTTATAAACAAGTATTAAATATAATTGGTTATGTAGTTAATAAATAATCTAAATTATATTATAACAACATACCAACTAAAAGAAACAACTCAAAACTTATTATCAGTTGAAGCTAGAGATTAACATCCAAATCGAATTGAATTGTCTATTTTTTATATCGATTTCATCCTAATCAATAAAATATTTATCCACGAAATATAATAAAATCGATATATTATGGTCGAATATTGGATCCTTCTAAATATGTAGTTTTATTAATGGTTGCAAAGTTAATCTATAATAATATCGAATATGAATGATGTATAGTGTCCAATATTATAAAATTTAAAATTTATATCACGTATCAAATGTTTTATATATATAATCTCATTTAGAGTCTTATACTAGCATAAATCATGTGTATTTGCAAGGATAAAAATATATATATAATATTATTTATCTATAAATATTTTAAATAAAATTAATATTATTTAAATTTAATTAATTTAAAATTAGTTTTAGTTTTCAAAAATTAAGTTTAATCTTAAACTTAATATTAACATATATTTTATCCCATCAGCGCACCCACTTAACCCCTCAATTGATCTTCATCTCGTGACTCACACTTTTTCATATGTCTCTTTATCCCATTGGCAAACCACCCACTGACCCTAATCTCGTGACTCACTATTTCATAGCATTTATCCTTCAATAAACCACTCACCAATCTTAGTCAACCTCTCTTTTACTCTCACTTCAACAAATCAACAACCAATCTAAATTTATCACATACCTCTTATCCAACGTCAAACCAACCACTAACCACCACCCGACCTTCATCTCGTGACCTCACACTTTTAAATGCTCATCAAACCAATCATTAATTCCGACCTCACACTCGACAAATTACTCATCACCCACCACCCGACTTCCATCTCGTGACCTCACACTCGACAAATCACTCACCACTAATTTCGACCTCACACTCGACAAATCACCCACCACCTGACCTCCATCTCGTGACCTCACATTTTCAAATGCTCGCCAAATCAACCACTAATTCCGACTTCACACTTTTAGATGTCTATCATTTGTTTAAAAGTTGCGTCACCATATATTATAGTCAATAATACATTTTGGAAATGTAAATTTGCATGTTTTGGGATTCGAATCCTAGTGTTAAGCATGAAACGTGAATACTTAAACCGCTAGACCACTTATAATTGTTGAAATGATTTTATTATTTTGTATGTGTATGTATATTTTGTATTTAGTATTTATTACTAATTTGTTAATTTTTATATTAACATAAAAATTATTTATATTCATCAAGAAAATATTATATATATATATATATGATGAGAAAAAAATATATGATAAAAGATAAAATGCATTTATATAAAATTAATGATGAAAAATAATATAATATATATAAAATATCACCATACGGCATTCATTTTGTGACCTCACACTTTCAAATGATCGTCAAACCAACTATTAATTCTAACATCACAGTCAATAAACCACCCACAACCCGACATCCATCTTGTGACCTCACACTTTCAAATGATCGCCAAACCAACTATTAATTCCGACCTCACACTCGACAAACCACCCACTACCCGACCTCCATCTCGTGACCTCACACTTTTAAATGCTCGTCATACTAACCACTAATTTTGACCTCACACTCGACAAAACACCCATCACTTGACCTTCATCTCGTATCCTCACACTTTCAAATGTTCGCCAAACCAATCATTAATTCTGACCTCACACTTTTATATGCATATTATTTGTTTAAAAGTTGCGCCATAAGAATACATTTTTGTGGAATATAAATTTGCATGTTTTGATAATCGAATCCTAATTTTAAGCATGAAATTTGAACACTTAAATCACTAGAGCACTAATTGTTGAAATAATTTAATTATTTTGTGTATGTACATATATTTTGTATTTAATATTTTTTATCAATTAATTTTTTTATATTAACATAAAATAATATTTATATTTATAAGGAAAATATTATATATATATATATATGATGAGAAAAAAAAGTATGATATAAGATAAAATGTATTTATATAAAATTAATGATGAAAATTAATATAATATATATAAGGTAACAAATAAATATAAAATTTTGAAGGTACGTGTATTTATAAAAGAAAATGTTTATATAAATATATATAATAAATATAAAAATGATGAGAGTATTTATAAAAAACAAATTGTTTATATCTTAAATTAATATTAATGTGAATTAATATTAGTGTAGATAGTTTTTTATATAATATATGGTATATATATATAAAACAAAATGTAATTAACAAAGAGGGAGAGAAAAAATATTTAATAATATGGATTATAAATTTATGATGACGTGGATTAATGTGGTCACTGTGATTTTAAGAATTAATGTGTTCAAATTTAAATTTATTTAAAAAGATAGATCCAAAATGATCTAATCTTAGTTTGTATTTGTAATCTTTGTATTGATATTATGAAATATGTTTGTAATCTTGATACATATAATAGTTTAAATGAAAAAGTAGATATTTGACTTTATTTTTAGAAAATGGTTAGATATTATAAAAGGTATTGAGTTTTTAATTGTTTGAATTATTATAATATTTTTGTATTTAAATTTTATAAAAATAAATAATAATTTAATATTTTAATTAATAAATTAAATTATTTTATGGTTGAAAATAAATATAATAGAATAAAGAGTTTTGGTAAAAACTAAAAAAAATCAAATCAAACAAACTCTAAATATTAATTAAAAACTATTTATTTGCACACATAATTTAAAAACAATTAAATTATTGAGTGTTTCTTTATCATGTACATATATTAATTTATATATAATTAATGATTGTAAAAATCATGAGTCATGTGTGGTGGCCAGTGGGTGTGTACTTTACTTGTCATTCCACCACCCATTTAATTGAATTTTTTTAATATATCTTGTAGAGATATGAAACATTATTGTAAATTGTTTTTATCAATGGTCAAAATTAAATAGAGGCATGGATTGGATATGTTGGAAGAAATAATAAAATAATATTCTTTCTAACTTATCCCAAAGTTGGTACTATTACAGTATTACACACCACAAGTCTTTTTAAAAACCAACATCCTTCTTAATATTAAAACATATGAAATTACATCAAATTTTCCTTTAAAATAATTATGTGATATTTTTAAGAATTATACATAAATAAAGAAAAATCTAAAATAGACATTATATGAATCTTGCCTTTCTAAGACTTCCAAACAGCTCCAATTAATCATGACCTTGGCGTTTGGGATTAGGTAATGGGCAGTAGTCAATTTATTATTTAATTTCAATTTGTCCACTTTTTTGTTTTAAAATAATGAATAAAATGACAAAAGTTTCAATTGATTAATCTTAACTAGTTTACAAATTAATGGGCACATAATTATAATATTTTATGTTCTTTTTAGATATTGGTTGACGATCTCGAACACACGGTTGTTTTTGAACATATGAAATCATATAAGTGATATTATTATGGTAGAGTAATTAAAGTGAAAAGAATCTTGATTTTATATTATGTTAATCTATAATAAACTCTTAGGTTAAAAAATATATGCTTAAGATTCTTAATTGATCTTTCTTTTTTCTCTATTATTTATTATTATCATCAACATAAATTTATTTATTTTCAAAGAGAATATTGAAGTGCAACAAATATGAGTGACCTAAGCTAGGAAGATTAGTTGGTGTTTTTTTTAATGTATATTTTATTTGAAAGTTAAGTGAAGTTTCAACTAAGATTCTAATTTTCAAACGATTTCTAGTTTTAGTTTTGACAATAAGATAGCATTTTCGTACTTTATACGATATATCTATAAAATACTAATTTGTTTTTTTTTAAGGTAACAAGTTAGCATAACCATCTTAAATGAAAAATTGGACTTTTAACCTAAAATAAAATATCAATTTTAAGAAGTTCTATTACCACTTAAATTAATGTAGAATGAAATGTAAAATATTAATTTAGTATATAAAAAATATTTTCATTTAACATAATTATTGAAATAGTTGGTTGAAGGGAGAGAGTGATGAGAGATAGGCTTATCCAATTTGATAGGCTTGAAATTGAAAACCATCCATCATTCAATCCACATAAAGGCATGGGATAGGCCACAATTATTTTAATTTTTGTTGAAAAACAACAATGAATTATAATCCAAATCAATACAAAATATGTTGATTGTTACATTAATACTTCTATTCCATTCTCAAGTCAAAGTGAGGTTTCAAATTTTGTTTATTGTTGTTATCGTTTTTATTTCATTTTATCGTATTTCAGATCTAAACCCGAAAACACTTTCATATTTCATTTTATCGTATTTCAGATCTAAACCCGAAAACACTTTCAAAAGACATAACAACAACAATAAGAAAGAATTGAACTTAGTTTAGTATGTCTTGCCACAATTTTTTCATTTGCTTCCAAGCAAAATCTTGCCACAAGTTCATAAAAAACAATTTATTAACACAAAGACTCTCTAATGGATTTTGGTAACAATTTGTCAAAGAGATACATTGCGAGAAAGAGATGAGAACTATTCTTATAGCGCACTTATTATTATTAAAATGAAACGAAATGCGAAAGATCCGATAGCGTTTTCAAAATAGATTCTTGAACAAATATGAACAAAACCCGATAACCCAATTCTCGAGCAATGCTGTAGCTAGCTTCGCCTTTCACCATCCAACCGGACAAAAAAACCCTAACCGATGATGGCTTTAGCCGCGGCGATCACTGCCTCAGCAGTGATTCCATACTCCTGATAAATCTTTGGGGCTGGAGCACTCGCACCAAAACGATCAATGCCAATCGCTTTCCCGTTACTCCCAACGAATTTCTCCCATCCAAGCGTTGATCCCGCTTCCAAACTAACCTTGGCGTTAACCCCCTTAGGAAGTACACTCTCTTTATACTCGTCCGATTGAGCGAGATAGAGTTCCCAACAAACAAGCGAAACAACCCTAACCGTCTTCCCTTCTTTTCTTAGCTCATCGGCTGCTTTCACAACGATTTCCAATTCCGAACCGGTTCCGATCAAGATCGCATCCGGTTTATTACCCGTGGAATTATCCGTTAGAATGTAACCACCCTTCTCGACTCCTTCAATCGAAGATCCAACCAGTTGTGGCAACTTTTGACGAGAGAGCGCCAAAACAGTTGGCGTTTTCTTGGCTTCGACTGCCACTTTATAGGCACCTGCGGTCTCGGTTCCATCAGCCGGGCGCATCATGTAGATGTTGGGCATGGCTCGAAAGCTAGCTAAATGCTCGATAGGTTGATGGGTCGGACCGTCCTCTCCTAGCCCGATCGAGTCGTGGGTCATGACATAGATAACCCTAGCTTCCGATAAGGCGGAGATTCTCATGGCAGCTCTCATGTAGTCGGTGAAGACGAAGAATGTTGCGCAATAGGGGATGAAACCGGGGCTATGTAGAGCAATTCCATTACATATTGCTCCCATTGCGTGTTCACGAACGCCAAATCGGATGTTACGTTCCTCAGGGGTGTTCTTTTGGAAATCGCCAAACGATTTTAGTAGGGTCATGTTTGAAGAGGCGAGATCGGCACTTCCACCCACGAAACCGGGGAGTACTTTGGCAAGAGCGTTTAGATTTTGTTGGGATAGGTTTCTAGTCGCATCAGCTGCACTTTCGGTAGTGTATGTCTGCAAAAGTAAAGAGAATAATATGAATTCATTAGAAAACACCTTTTCCTTCTGTCAAAATTATTTGAAATTCCCAACTCACCGGAAGAGCTTTCTCCCAACCCGAAGGTAATTCACCCGATAAGATCGACTTAAAATCCACAGCCTCATCCGCATACTTCTTCTCGTACTCAGCATACTTCGCGTTCCATTCAGCTTCAAGCTTAGCCCCAATCGGAGTATGGCGACTCCAATGACTATCGTGTTCATATCGAATAAACAACCAAACAAACCAAACCAAAACACAACTACAATAATAACAACAAACTTACCTCTTCACATCCTCGGGCACATGGAAAGGTTCGTATGGCCATCCAAGGTTCTTCCTCGTTGCATCAACTTCCTTAGCTCCAAGAGCACTACCATGTACACTATACGAGTTTGCCTTGTTCGGAGAACCAAACCCAATTGTAGTAGTTACCTATACAAAAACCACAAAAAGTAAGAATCTTTTTTTCAAAGGTGAGCTACACTACACTACATTTCTTCCAGTGAAACCGAACCTTGATCAATGTTGGCTTGTCAGTGACCGCCTTAGCTTCCTGAATAGCAGCACGAATTTCATCATAACCCGTGTTTCCATTCTTAACCCAGATAACATGCCAACCGAGAGCTTCAAAACGAGTGTCAACACTTTCGGTAAAAGCAATCTCAGTATCACCATCAATTGAAATATGATTATCATCATAGAAAGCAATAAGCTTTCCAAGTCCCCAATGTCCAGCTAATGAACAAGCTTCATTAGCAATTCCCTCCATTTGACAACCATCACCCAATATCACATATCTAAATGATTATCAAAAAACCAATCCAATCAACCAATCAATCAATCAAATTCAATGTAAGGATAGAAACAAGTTGAATCATTTACGTGTAATGATCGACAATCTCAGCATCTGGCTTGTTGAAACGAGCAGCCAAATGCTTCTCAGCAAGAGCTAATCCAACAGCATTAGCAATTCCTTGTCCAAGAGGACCTTCATAGAGTTTCACAACAGAATTCAGCAATAGATTTATCAAATTTATGTCAAAATTATTGATAGAAATTCGAACCAGTTGTAACTTCAACACCAGGGGTTTCAAAGTTTTCTGGGTGACCAGGAATTTTACTTCCCCATTGACGAAAACTCTTCAAATCTTCTTCCTAGAAACATAAATCATCCAACTTTACAGCATTATCTAAACTAGATCTAAAGAAATTTCAGTAAAAAAAGAAGCAAACCTGAACACTGTCGTATCCAGCTAAGTGAAGAAGAGCATACTGAAGCATACAACCATGTCCAGCCGAAAGAACAAACCGATCACGATTAAACCAATAAGGGTTTTTCGGGTTATACCTCATAATTTCATCATAAAGAATATGACCCATTGGCGCACAACCCATAGGTAAACCAGGATGACCCGAATTCGCTTTCTCAACAGCATCAATCGCAAGAAATCGAATCGTGTTAACAGATTTATCAACTAGGGTATTTTCAGTCTTCTCTAACGTTTCCACAGCCGCCGATGCGCGAACAGAGACGCGACGCGAGTTAATGGAACGGCGTGAGCGAGTTGGGAGAGAAGAAGGGGAAGAAGCGGTGGATTTGAGGGCGGAGAAAGAGATGGGGGCGGGGAGATTGAGACGGTCGGAAGGGGGAGATGGGTTTGAGACATGGTGGGAAGTTGAACGGGAGAGGAGAGCTTGGGAGAGAGTTAGAGAAGAAGAAGATGCCATGGCTGATGATGGCTCTGTTTCTTAGACAGAGGTCAGTGAAGAAGTGAATTGGAGAGGAGATATAAGAGAGAGAGATGAAGATAATTTGAAATGGAAATGTGTGAAGGAGTTTGATTTGGTGAGAGGATTGAGAAACTGTGAAGGTGTAAAACTTCGTCTGATCCGTCTGTCTTTGTAGCTGGTGGAGGAGACGAAACAGAGAGGAGATAGAGAGAGAAAGTCTTGTTTGGTTTAAATGTTGGTATATACTTTTTTCTTTTTTTAAATTTTATTTTTTTAAACCCTAATCTTTATTTTTCTTTCGGAATTGCGACTAATCCCCAATGTTAAACCTTAAACCTGTAGCCCATACACATTATCAACCAATCTATTTAGACAAATGAAATTTGTTGTCCCAAATGACCTCGAGAACCAACCTAGAGATAGAATGAGTATATCCACTTCATGTCATGTTGGTATATACTCAAGGATATGTTTGGTTGGAGTTATTATTGTTTATTAAGCTCTTGGGTCTAATTTGGATTTGGGTTTTTCAAAAAATATAGATATTTTGAAAATAATTATTGGTGATGATCAACTTAGAGAGGTCATCTAGAAAGTCAATTTTTGGGATTGGGCAAATTGTCTAATCATGGAATATCAAGAATTGGAAAAAAAAAAAAAATACTTAAATGATATTAATAAATAATGATAAAATTAAAAGTTAAAAATTAAAATTAAAATATATAAATTTGATTAAAAAAACAAGTTTTTATAATGGATAAAAAGGTGAGTTAATTGTCTTATTTGCATAACCATATAAAAAAAATGATAAACTCAACGAAAAAATCAGCGCGAAAGTAAATTTACGAATTAACGTGGTATGATATGTGGGTAGGGAAGAGAAATTTTTCAAAATATCTCGAAACGGCTTCAAAATATCACGAAACGGTAATTTCGGGACAATTTTTTTTTTTGTCCCGAAATTCGAAATGAGCGTTTTCGAAACGTGGGGACAACATGACAGGCCACGTCATAGTCATATTCGTAGGCAGCTTTTATTGATTTATTTTTGTTGAGTATATCTTTTATAATAAAAAAAAAATTAGGTTTTAAAAGTTTATTAATTATTTTAACTTTTAAATAAATAAAATTAATTATTAAGAGTTATTTAATAGTGAAATAATGAGTTTTGGATAAAATTTTAAAATAATTATTTATTTTATTTCACTTTATTTACTTCATTTCTTATTTCTTTAAAACACTTTATGGATATTAATATATATTGATAAAATTAATAAGAGAAAGGATTAGGTTAGGAAATTTGGTGAGGGAATGATTTACCATAATCTTATTCGTTGAAAAAATTAAATAATTTTTCTCTTTTATATCTTTCCTCTCACTTTTACATTTTCCAACCAGGTGATGTCAAAATCATTTTCTCACCAAATTTCTTTTTTCTATCACTACTCAATTAATAATTAAAATATATAATATTTTAATATTATAGTTAATAAAATGAATAAGAGGTGAGTCAAATGCTTTTTGGATTATGTTATTTAAATAATTTAAATTAAATTATATAAAAAAAAATATTAGTTTTAAAAATTTATTAATAAAAATCAAAAATAATTATTTTATCTTCTTTCACTTATGGATGTCATCCATGTTTTATATATTTATTTAATATTTTATCTCTTTATACAATCTAATTTATTTAAATGTTGAAATAATAATTAAACTTAAAAAACTATTTTAAATTGTGTTGGATAACTTGACTTATTACTTAATTGAATATATTAAAGACTTATTTAAAATAAGTATATTTGATAACACATATTTCATATAGATTAAGTGAAAACACATTAAAAATGCTTATTTTAAAATAGGGTTAATGGGTTACTCTACAAATAAAATCATTAAAGACTGGTATATCCTTTTAAATTTAATAAAATTACTGATATATATTACTTTTTCATTTTTTTTTCTCTTTTTATTTTCCTTATTATATTTCATTTAATTATTTTTTTTATGAGATTATATTTTTCAAACATTAATAAAAATATGATTATATCTAAACTAATTATTAAATAAAAAATAAGAAAAAAAATAAAATATATATATATATTATCTATGATATTTATTTATATATATAAATATAAAATCGTATTAATTTTTCATTTTTTTTTATTAGTAAACAAACTCCCTTCATTCTTCTGGGATAAATATTTTTTTTTTATTATCTCTTATATAACGTTTATATACATATATTTGTTAGTCTCTTATATATATATATATATATATATATATATATATATATATATATATATATATATATATATATATATATATATATATATATATATATATATATATATATCGTATTAATTTTTCAATTTTTCTTATTAGTAAACAATTTTTTTCTTCTATATAAATATATATATTTTATTTAATATATATTAGTTAATAAATAAAATATAATATTTATTTTATTTTTTTTTTTAAATATTAAATTATATACTTCAATATATTATATTAAGTGTATTAACTAATATGAGTAATATATAAAAGTATAATAGTATAGATGTATTTGTTCAAATATTAGTTTTAGATATTATCAAACCAACTGAAAATATTTAATACTTAAATTTTAGATGTTCCTGTTTGTTAATTTAATTTTTTTTCTACTTAAAATTCAGTATTCATATCTTAATTTTAAGTTTTATCAAACTGTCTTACTTTTCTTTTTTTTATTTAAAACCCACTAAAAAATATATTTTATTCATTAAAAAAAATTGATAACTTTATATATATCATTTAAATTTTCAAAGGTTATAACTAGTTATATATCTTCATTTTTATTTCAAATTACAATTTTTATGTTTATATATATTTTACATTATTATAATATATAATTAAACATTTTTTTTCATGAAAATAAGCTAGATTTTTCATAATAATATACATTCAATTTTTTTTACCTATTATACTAATTTAAAGTTAGGTAACATAAGTAATAAAATATATATGCTAGTAATATTATAATATTAAAATTAATGATAAAGCATAGTGTTATTGTTATTAGTATAATATAATAGTATTTATTTTGCTTTTTTGTATATTATAAATGTAGATGCAATCAATTAATATTATTTATATTAAATAAATAAATAAAATTTTGAAAATAATCAAAAATATATTTTAATTAATTTTTATATATTAAATCAAAATTTTAATAATATAATATGTTGCATTAAGATTTTTTTTATAACATATAAAACTGTTTTGTAATAAAAAATAATATTAATAAATTGAAAAACAAATTAATAATATCATCTTTATTAAAATAAATAATATTTTATATTTCTATTACATGAGTAATATAAAGAGTAGAAATTTGGTGTGGTGTCGGTAGGGATGACCAAAAAATCCGATCCGAAAGATCTGATCCGTTGATCCGGTCGATCCGAAAAAATCTGAATCTGATGGATCGGATTCGAATATCGATCAGATCCGATATTTTTACCAGATTTCTGGATCGGACAAAAAAAATTCAGATACTCAAAGCCGATCCGGTGAATTTTAAAATTTAAAAAGAAAATAACATATTTATAAAAATTAGAAACTCTACATGCCTAAACAATATTTAGTCTATTTTCTTTTTTTTTTTTTTTTTGTTATTTGTAAGAAATAATATTTTGATAATTTTTAATCAACAACATCCATAAATAAAAATAATTATGTCTACCTAAACAAAAATATTATTAAATAATTAATTATCAAACAAAAATTAAAAATATAAAAAAAACGGATCGACGGATATCCGGCTGGCTGATCCGATCCGGTGTTTTCGGATCGGATAGTTATCAGATACGGATTACAAATTTAAAAAAAATATATGCGGATATCCGATCCGAAATACCGAATCGGGTCGGTAGATTTTTCCACCCCTAAGTGTTGGGAATGATGTGACATCACATTATTGAACTTCAATTTAATAGGAGAGAAAATTTTCATTTTTCAAATTTAATCACGTGTTATCACATCATTTTTAATACTATTCATGACACTAAATTTTCGCTGTATATCGTTACTTTATATTACAATTAATAATACCTCGTAATGAATTATCACCTATAAAATATATATTATTTTTAAACCAAACAATTATGTTAACAATATGATATTGATATGAAACCTACATAGTTATATTTGAGTTTGAGTAAAAAATAAAATTAATTTGTAAACAAATTATTTATTTAGTTTTTGTTTGTTAAGTATCTTATTTGAAATATTAATTTAGATTAAATGATATTATAAAATATACCTTAGTTATATATATTAATAAATTTAAATATTATTTAAGTTAATCATAACCTTATTTAATATATTAAGAATGAAATATTATTCGATTATTTTAATCTATTATATCCTTTATATTTATACCAAATCAAAACTATAAATCAGATCTTATAGCTAACCAATCAAATATTTTTCGGTTCAAACTTCAAATTAAAATAATATAATGATTACATGGTTTACACCCATTTAAATACTAATATACTTTATATAAACAAACTTTATATATATACCTATTTGCATTTTACCTATATTTACAAACAAACCAACAAACAAAATACTTAAAAACTAATTAGTTAAGTTACTAAGAAAATAATTTGATTTTATAAATAAAAATTATAATTATTCCTTATAAACTTGTGAAAGTTTCACATGTACACAATTCATTTTTATTAATCATATGTGTTCATAATTTTCTAAGTTAAATTATTTGTCAATAAATTAGGTTTTTTGAATAGTAATGAATTTTCGTTTTTTAAACATTTAATCTCTTAATCAATTGAGAAATATTCAACACTTAACAGTAACAAGCATTTTATTGCATAGATTTATCATATTGAGTTAAGAATAAATAAACATATATAAATTTTTTACCTTTTTTCTAAAATAAAAATTGAATTTGTATTATTTACTGACTGCATTAAACAATGGTTATAGAACCCATAAATCAAAATAAGTCCACATATTTTTTTACAGCAAAAGAAGAAAAAAAAATCCAATGAAAAACAAAAATCTATTAAAAAATAGAAAGGGTTATAGAATTGGAGGTTGGTGGATATTAGGATGTGGTTGTTGGATCAATGAGTTTGGTGAGGGCTTTTGATTTTATAAAGATACTTTTAATTATAATATTTATATCTTGTAGTTGTATATGCTAATCATATTTTAGAGAAAAATATTATAATTTTATATTATATTAAACTTTGTGATATTTATAATTAGGATTAGTGTAAGAAAATTTTTGTTGAGTGATATGAGTTTTTGTTTAAGAGATTCGAATTTGAATATAATTAAATCTCCTTAAATTGAAAAAAATACTAACTCATATGTATAATTGTGTGATAATATATGCTAAGTTATTCCTGAAATTAAACTTTGATTAAAAAATTATTGAATTAAATCAAAAAGTTTACCTTGATTTATCCAACAAGTTCTTTCAAGATGCATGAAAATATTTGAATTGAAGTTTTTGTGTTATATGGATGTTGATTGATCATATTTGTTAGGGCTAATATTTTTGTGCTTGTTAGTTATTTTGGCCCAATAAATCCAATCTAATGGGCCCAATATTTGAATTTTCTTTTATTATATTTGGTTAAGATGTTTGTTTCTTGATATCTTATTCAAATCAGGTTTGATATAATACATTGATTTAAGTGGGTTACTATTTATGAATAAACAATGATAGAAACAAATTTATTGTTATTTATAAACATTTTGTGCCATTGAATTTTGATAAGAAAAAATTTATAAATTTATCAATATATATCTAATGGTTGTATTTCATCAATATCAGATATTTTTTTTAAATATCGACCTAATTTAAATAAAACTCAAATTAGTTATCTCAAAGTATATTCAAATAATTAATAACTAACTCAAATGACAATTCACGTTAGATTCAGACTTATTGTCACATTAGATTCAGACTTTATTTGAGACTAAAATGTAGGGATGATAATGGGACGGTTCGGGGCAGAGAATTCGGGGCAGAGAATGTATTTACCATCCCCACTTCGTTTGTACTTGAAGAATTTTTTTAGAGTTAAATGTTAAATAGTCCCTAAAAGTTTGGATATTATACTACTTGGTCCCTGAACCAAAATAATAGAACCCGTTAGTCCCTGCCGTCCAACTCTGTTAGTCAAAAGCCTTTTGACTGTTAAATAATGACCATTTTGTCCTTACCTTTTTTTTAAATTAAATTAAAACCTAACCTAACCTAACCTAACCTAACCTAATTCTAATATAACCTAACCACAATGCAAACGATCGGGATTTAAAATCAAACAAACCAAAGAGATCTCCCGTCGAAGTCAGTCGAACCCCTTCTCCCAAATCGGGATTTGAAGAGGAATCCACAGTGCAAACGATTGACGACGACCTGGGCGACCTCGACTGGGCGACTGAGGAAAGAAAACGATTGGTGTTAATATGAAAGAATGCAAGATCTGTAAGTAACCCAAGCTCGTTCGGTAGATAACCGGCAATGTCACCATGGTTGAGATCGATTCCGGCGACTGTTCTTATGGAAGGATTGTCTAGAGGCGGTGCACAGTATACATCGGTGTATGTACAGACGTTAGATCCAACCCAGTTGGCTGTGAGATTGAGAGGATCTGAGAGAATGGCGAGCTTCAAAGCTTGCAAAACAATGTATGCATTT
Organism: Impatiens glandulifera; assembly: GCF_907164915.1. Classification (NCBI taxonomy): domain Eukaryota; kingdom Viridiplantae; phylum Streptophyta; class Magnoliopsida; order Ericales; family Balsaminaceae; genus Impatiens; species Impatiens glandulifera. The sequence goes on along the minus strand of NC_061867.1, from coordinate 53,392,450 downwards.
CGGAGTCGAGGATTTTCGAAGGAGAGAGATGGATTTACTGGTGTTACATTCTCAGCTTGAACGTAGGTGGTGATGAAGAAAAAGAAGAAGAAAGTAATGGAGTTGGTTTTCTTCATCTCAGATTAGACATCCGACGCTCCTACGAACCACCGGCGACTGAAGGGCTCCTCTCCGACGGAAGGGATATTGATTGAAGAATGTAGCTTTCTTTGTGCGATCTCGACTAAGCGACTGTGGATTTAGGTTATATTAGATTTAGGTTTTAATTTAATCTAATTTGTTTTTAATTTAAAAAAAAAAAGGTAAGGGCAAAATGGTCATTATTTAACAATCAAAAGGCTTTTGACTAACAGTTTTGGACGACAAAGACTAACAGGTTCTATTATTTTGGTTCAGGGACCAAGTAGTCTAATATCTAAACCTTCAGGGACTATTCAGTAATTAACTCATTTTTTTATTATCATTCTCGCCCCCATTTAGTTTCGGGAAGTATACCATATTCTAAAAAATAAATACATTTTTTATATAATCAAATTATATAAACGAATTTTTAAAAAATATTATAATATATTAAAAATTTATATTATTATAAATAAATGAACTTAAAACTCTTTATAAAATATAATGAATAAATAAATATATTATAATTTTATATATTTACTTGTTATTTAGTACCCTGACATAATCAGGGGAAATTGAGGCGGAGACACAAATATTATCCCATCTCAATTCAATTACCGGTAAAACCGGAGAAAAACTGGCTCAACAGAATAATTCGCCTGTGATTATCGTGAGACAGTTTCAAATTGTTATCTTACTTACTAAGATGGAGAAATTTGATAAAATGACCTTTGAGATTAGTTTATTTGACTTTTTGACAAGTGCATAAAATAAATGCGTTGGTGACATTTTTTTTTTACGAAACGTGTAAAAAAAAACCGTCTCGTGATTGTCGGTTGCATCTCGCGAGTGCCGGTTATGTCTCGTGAGTGTCGGTTGCGTCTCTCGATTGAGGACGTCTCGCGACAGGGACAAAATCATCCGAAAAAAAGAAAAAGGTGTCACCAGCGCTTTTTATTTTAAGCGCGGATCAAAATGTCAAATAATTGAATATTAGTGTCATTTCGTCAAATTCCTACTAAGATAACATTAACATAAAAAACAATAAAATTAAATTATAAATCCGATTAATTTCAAATTAGTAAGAAAGAAAAGCTTAGACCATCTCCAACCGAAAAACCCATTTTCAAACTCATTTTGATGTAAATGTCACATCAAACAGTAATTCTATTCCAATTTAAAAACTCATTCTTAAACCCAAAAGAATATTCTTATAATATTCTTTCTTACATCAACTTTTATAACTTTTTAATATCACTCATATCTTTTACAAACTTATAAATTACACCACAATATTATAATATTATTCAAATATTTTAAACTTAAAAATAAATTAATTATAAAAATTTATTAAAATAATATATATAATATATATATATATATATTAAAGTAATTTTTTTAATATTATTATAATTTTTTTTAATTATATTATAAATTTATGTTATATAAAAAATATTATATAAATTAAATTAATAATTATATAAATAAACTTAATATAAAATATAAGATAAAAAATAAAATATAAATAAATAAAACATATAAATAAATTAAAATATAAATAAATTATATAAGTAAGTTTAATATATAAATTTAATTAAGTAAAAGTTAAAGGGCTAAAATGCAAAAAAAAAAAAATATATATATATATATATATATATGCGTTTCTGAACAATAACAACGCATATTTGCGTTTTTTAAGAGGGAAAATAAGAAATCTCATTTTGGGTTTGGTTTTGCAGTTCGGTTGGAGGAGAAAACCCATTTTGAGTATGCGTTTCTAGTTCGGTTGGAGAGGCTCTTATTGACCTATATCTTAATATTTAAATTAAAGCGAGAATCATTATGTTATAATTTTTAAATTAAAAAAAACAAATAAATAAATGAAACCGCCTCTACATTTAACTTATTACAAAAGAGATAAAATCTACACCAAAGAAATTTCATGTGGGTTTTGGCTTGGATAAACCCTAATTCCAAATTCCAAATTCCGAATTCGACGCCCCATTGATACAAAGGTAAGCCATTTTATCTTCTTCATTCACATGTTCTATATTTCCAATCCAAGTTCTTAATTAACTAGTTCAATCCTTCAATCATGGAACCAAGATTGTTGTTTTCATCACCTTCCGCTACTTCTTTTCCCATCTCCCTCTCTTCCAAATCGTTTACCCTCCAAAAAGTTCAAGTTCTTTCTTCACTAAAACAATCATTTTGGGGTAATCGTTTGATATTACGTGAACCCTTTACTCATTTCACCAATCAAACCAGAAGAACTGTTCCAATTTCACCCATTAGAGCTGTTGTGAAGAGAAGGAAGGAAGTTCGTTTAGATAATATTATCCAGAGAGAAAAGAAACTTAAATTGGTTATGAAGATCAGAAAGATTCTTGTTTCTCAACCTGATCGATCCATGGCGATTCGTGAATTGGGTCGGTATAGAAAAATCCTAGGTTTACAGAGAAACAGGAGAATTATCTCATTGTTGAGAAAATTTCCAGCTGTTTTTGAGATTGAAGAAGAGGGTGCTTACTCGCTTAGGTTTAAGTTGACACCTGAGGCTGAAGAACTTTACTTGGAGGAGATGAAGATTCGAAATGAAATGGAGGATGTTTTAGTTATTAAGTTGAGGAAATTGTTGATGATGTCTGCTGATAAACGTATTTTAATCGAGAAGATTGCTCATTTGAAAGCCGATTTTGGTCTTCCTCTAGAATTTCAGGATACAATCTGTAATCGTTATCCAGAGTATTTCAAGATTGTCGAAACAGGTCGAGGCCCTGCTCTAGAGTTAACCGATTGGGATCCTCAACTAGCAGTTTCAATGTTCGAGCTCGAGGAAGAAGAGAATCGTATTAAGGAGATTGAATCGAACAATCTGATTATCGACAGACAACCTAAATTCAACAGAGTTAAATTACCAAAAGGTCTACTCTTATCGAAAAGTGAAATGAGGAGACTGGGAGTGTTTCGTGACATTCCATTCATATCGCCTTATTCGGATTTCTCGTCGATAAAATCTGGCACGAATGAGAAGGAGAAACACGCCTGTGCGGTTGTGCACGAGATCTTGAGCCTGACTGTGGAGAAGAGGACGTTGGTTGATCATTTGACGCATTTTCGAGACGAGTTTCGATTCTCGCAGCAGTTGAGAGGGATGTTGATTAGACATCCTGATATGTTTTATGTTTCGTTGAAAGGGGAAAGGGATTCTGTTTTTCTTAGAGAGGCTTATAGGGATTCTCAGTTGATTGATAAGGATAGGTTGTTGCTTATTAAGGAGAAACTTCGATCTATTGTTAATGTTCCTAGGTTTCCGAGGAGGGGTGTTCGTGGAAATGAGGATGGCAATGATGATGAAGGGGAGAGTGATGAGTTGTCGGATATTGATAGTGCTGGGGGAGATGAGTTTGATGACTTGGATGATGATGTGGATGGTGACTTCGACGGTGATGTGGACGAGGATTTTGAAGATGGGTGGAGCGATGATGAGGAAGAGGAAAATGTGAAAAAGCGAACGAGTAAAGATGTTGTTAAGGAGTCGCGCAATGAGAAACTGAGTGAGCCAGTATTTCCGGATGGTCGATTAAGAGAGCGATGGTGAAAGATGGTATAAGATTTGTGTTTTTATTGTAATATTATGTTACAATTGAGCTTGATGTTTTGAATTTTGATGTAATGAATTCATTTGTGTTTTTAGCAAAAGGTTTTAAAAATGAATTTGTGTTTCATGACACTTTTTATGGTTTTATCTCATTTGGATGCTTAGTTTTGCACTCGATTCTCAATTAGTTATAAAATAAGTTACATTTTAGGTTGTGAAAATGAAATTGTATTAGAACATTATTTAATCTAAATCAATATTAGAAACTCGGAAATTCTCGTTATATACTAATTACAAACAAATTTACAAACTATTACCAGAAGTCTTGACACAAGCATTTACCATCTTTGAAATGATGAAACCGATTACTACCATCCTTAACAACGATCTCTCTTCGTCTCAAAATCGACACATATTTCGCAAACGTGTGACAATCGGAACACACTCGCGTGTTCTTAATAACCCTAATCGGAATACTCCCATTTTCCTTAATCAATCCATAGACAATAGCTAACTTCTCCGTGTGAGACATAACCAAATTCTCCTTTTCAAAATCGTCAACATCTTGATGCACACAATTTAAGTCGGGCTTATACCCCATTGCCATAATTTCCGAAATAATCCGATCCAATTCAAAGTAAATCATTCCTTCCTCTCGATGAGTTTTCTTTCCGGAATCGAAAACATGAACCATCTGATCGATCTCGATCCAACTCCAAACCAGCCCGTGTCTCATCCCGATTGATTCGGTTAAATCTCGCATACTGTCGACGTCGTCCCATTTCGACAAACTCGCATAGATGCTCGACAGGATCGCATAGTTTGCAGCGTTATTCGGTTCGATCTTGAAAAGCTTTCTGGCCGCTATCTCCGCGAGTTCCAAATTTTCGTGGTTACGACACGATCTTAAAAGTGCGCCCCAAACGGATCCGTCTGGGGCCATGGGCATCTTTTGGATAAAATCGGCAGCTTCGTCAAGATATCCAGCTCTTCCTAGAAGATCCACCATGCATGAATAATGCTCGATCTTGGGAATTATATTGAATTCTGATTTCATTCTATCGAAATAGTCCCATCCTTCGTTAACCAAACCGGCATGCTTGCAGCTCGATAGGATCGCGGTAAATGTTATGGAATCCGGTTCGATTCCTTCTTCGAGCATTTCGTCAAAGAGCTGACGGGCTTCGTCTGCGCGGCTGTAAATGGCGAAACCCATGATCATTGAATTCCATGCAGCTAATGGAGGTTGGTTTGGAATTCGTCGGAAAACATCTATGGCGGCTCTCAGGCTTCCGCATTTGCTATACATATCGATTAAGGCTGTCGCAACCGATTTATCGATAAAAGACCCGTCCCTTAAGGTTATACAATGTATTTCTTTACCTTTGTTTAATAACGATAAACCTGAACAAGCTCTAAGAAGAGTGGACAATGTGACCGAGTTCGGTTTAATCCTTTCTTGATTCATTTTGATTGCGAATTGGATTGCGTTTACATAATCTTCTCTTTGAACACAGCCAGAAATCAGAGCTGTCCATGTCACAACATTCGGATTCAATCCGACGAGCTTGATGGTTTGGATCGTGTCGATCGCTTCCTTATTGTAACCCCACATTGCATATCCCGAAACCATGCTATTATACGTGACTAAATCTGGTTCGACTTCGTTTCTCATACTGTTCAACAGCTCAACCGCTTTATCGAATTGTCCATTGAAGGAGTATCCCGAAATCAATGAATTCCATGTGAAGATGTTTCTGTTTTTCTTCATAGAATTGAATGTCTTTCGAGCATCCATCAACTTGTGATTCTTAGCATACATATCGATTAATGCTGTCCCAACAAATTGGTCGGAGTCAATCCCGTTTCTAATAGCATAGGAATGGATTTCTCTTCCGATACTCAAGAACCCTAAATTGCTGGTTGATTGAAGGGCGCTTGTGACTGAGTTCGAGTTTGGTTTGAATCCAACTGCTTGCATTTTGCGAAATATCTCAAGGACTTCCATGGAGAACCCGAGATGGGAATGGCCTGATAAGATACAATTCCAGGTGACAATATCAGGTTTCACATCAGATAATTCCATATCGAGGAATAGATTTCTGGCAGTGTTTAAATCCCTCGACTCAATATAACCCGATATAATCGAGTTCCATGAACTAGAGTCACGATCTTCCATTGAATCGAAAACTGCCCTAGCAATGTCGAGATTACCATTCCTACTATAAATGTATATCAGGGAATTAAACGATATGTTTGATTCTAAACATGTTCGAATCATATATCCATGAATCTGTTTTCCTTCATCCAATGCTTCTAACTTTTGACAAGCTTGTAGAATTCTAGCAATTAGAAAGCTATTAGGTTTCATATATGAAAATTGCATATACCGGAACAAGGTAATAGCCTGCAACCAATTCTCATATTTGAGATTCATCAAAATCGCCTCCTTAAACAGTGAAGTTTCTTTCAGAGGCATTTCATCGAACAGTTGGTTGGCAATGTCAACACTAAAACACCTGCCATAGAAGTTCATCAATGATCTGTTTGAATTTACATCCATATCAATCCCTTTCTTAATCATATATGCATGAATTGCAGTACCTAACAAAACATCCGATGAATTTGAACACATTTCCAAAGGAAGCGCTAAAACGTTGCTCTCGTAATAATACATTCCTCTGTTACGGAAATCGGAGAAAATTCTCAAAGCTTCGTGTAGATCTCCGCCATGATTGTAAAATTCTTTTGAGAAGTAATTCCAGTTCAAGTGGATTTCTGCAAACGCCACTATGAAAAGAGTTGCAGCTGATATGAAGTCGTTGAAATTCAAATAAGAGACGATCAATGATTGCATTTTGGTTTTTGATGAATCCTCGACCTGTTTGATCATCTGTGCATGAACGGCTTTAACTGAATCCAATGATTTGAGAGTATTTGTAGAAGAATACGGTGATGATGATGATGAGAGGGAAGCAGGTTTGGTGCTTGTTTCCTTTGATAGAGGTAGGTTTTGAAAGGATGGATGGTAAAATTGATGTATAGGATGGATCATCGCCATTGTCAGGATTCACGATTCAATAGAAGACCGATTGTGAAGAAATTTTTGTTCAGGAAAAGCAAAAATGGAAGAAATTGTGACAGTTGAGAGAGATGAAGTACCTGAAAATCTATCATCAATGGAGCTAAAATTGCAGCAAGGGTTTCTGTTTTTATTGTTTATGGTGAAGAAGATAAGGTTCTTCTTATCTTATCTTGAAAAATATTTCATTATTGTGATACTAGAAGACCCTAAAATTATCAATTTGATATATCTAACTAATTCATTTTAAATAAATGAGTTAAAAATGAAAGCAAAACCACTAATCTAGTTACGCATGTTTCGATTCGAAAAATAACTATATTCGGGAAAATGGCTTTATGCATGATTTCGATTTTTTTTTTGAAAAAACAATAATGTTCGGAAAATTTTTGTCCTAAACATGAGTATATGCATTAGAAGGAGAAAAACAAATTAATTTTTTTTCGAGAAGATGACCATGTTTGAGAAATTGTTGTCCCGAACATGACCATGTGCATGAGAGTCTCAGACTATGAGGGAGAAAAAATAATATTTTTATCTTTTTTTGGAAAATTGCAATGTTGGAAAGATTTTTTTTTATTTCTCTCACATGCACAAGTAACTATTGTCTATGCTCACATTTATTTTATTTTCAACTTACTTGTTCTCTACTCTTAAATTTTCGATGTTTTAAATAAATATTAATTAAAATTAAAATATATAATTTTAATCTCTTAAACAACTTTTATTTTATCACATAATTGATTTCTTTAAAGTGTTGATATATCTAGTTGTCAAATTCTATCATAAATTAAGTTCATTATTATTTGGTGGAAAAATCTAGAATTTGTAGAGCACATGATGATGTGAACAAATATTATTATACTTATTTAATATTTTTGTTTTTTTTTCTTATTAAATTGTCGTTTTCTAAATTCAATTTTTCGAATTAATTTATGCATATTTCGTAATTAATAAGTACAACGTTCTAGGAATTTTGTTTTTGCAAAATTTGTGAAGTTGGTTTGGGAATTATTCGTTCTATTATAGAATCTACGAACTTGATAATCTATTGGGTAATGCATTTGTATTGTTTTTTCATTTTCGTTACTTTTTTGTTTTATTTTGTCAGTGTCATGTTTTTTCATTACAAGTAAATATTTGTATATATCCACCTTATTAAGTAGATATTATATTTTATCTACATTTGATATCTAGTTTAATTATAATTTTGGAGGATGGAAATTTGGATGGAAAGGAACTTTGATTTTCTAGTTTAATAAATTGTAGAAATCTCACTAAGATTTTGTCAATTCATTTATTGATCACAATTATCTTTAGATATTTTTCATTTGCATTTTCACATTGTAAAAGATTTGATTGAACTTAATTTATTTTACAATTAAAATTGTGATGGAACATAATTTTACTTTTAAAATAAATTGATCTCTAACAAAGTAAACCACATTTTTTTTATTTAAAATTTTGAAAATAGTAAGGTATATTATAAATGATAAGAACGGTAAACAACGACCAACAAATGACAGTAAAACAACAATAATAATAAAAGAATACAAACACGTTAGATTATGAAGCTCATATAATTTAAAAATATATGTATTAGTAACTATTAATAATGCAAAAGTAAGTGAATCGTCGATTTCACCTCCTTATAACACATACGTCTTACGTTAATACAATTTTTTTTCCATAATTCCACAAGAATCTCACAAGATGCCCATATAGAATAAAGAAACTCTCAACCACACAACCGTCAAATAAATGATATGTGATAATTTTGAGGATATATAAATTGTGCAGCGAGAGAATAAGCAAGAAATTGAGTGCGCTAGCGCGAAAACTGTTACACCGCAGAAGTTTTCTTGCTAGGTAAACTAGTCTTGACTTATGTTGGGCCGCCCAAAGACTCAACGCAGATTTCAAAGGTAACCGAGGGAAATGAAAGAGGTTTATAGGAAGAGGAGTGATATAGGAACGAGGTAAGATGTGAGAGACTTATAACTATTTGTGGTACCCTAAGATTCTTGGCGCAGAGGACTCTGGATCTTAGCCTCCATTGCAACTCCCCATGCTAGTAAGTTGTGGGTCGTTCTGATCCTCATCGGTTCCAACATGCGCATATCAAAATGAGTCTTGAGGTCTTGGATAGAAAGATTGGGTCAGGGAGCAACAAATATAAGTACCGAAATATAAGTAGAGGAGGAGGGCACACATGACGTTGTTTTGGTTTCAATAGCAGGTTATGAAGCGGTAAGTTACAAGTTACGGGTAGACCCAATAACACATTAAGTCTTGAGCAACATATTTTTTTTTAGTAGAAAGTCTTAAACGATATTAATATATAATAATAAAATAAAAAATAAAAATTTAAAATATATAATATTTTAATTATTAAATTAAGTGAAGTGAAAGAGGAGAGAGTAGTAAAATAATATTTTTTGAATTTGAACAAACAATAGTTAAAAGTATTTTGATAAAAATATAATGAAAAATAATTAAAAAAATTAATTTCCAAGAAACTATCAAACTAATAAAAAAACTATATAGGTTTATTTTTAGAAAATTAAATTTAACTTGGTTGAATTTAAATAGAATATATTATTAAATTGATTAATATATATATATATATATATATATTTATGAAAATTTAAACAAATATATAATTTTGGTTGAAAATTAAATTCTCATCAAATTCTAAATCTGAATGTTTTCAAACAAATTCAAATTTCAAAATATAATAAAATAAAAAAAAGTCATAAAACAATTTTTTTCCTTATAAATCTAGATCATACCAGCCCCATATATTGTTAATTAAAATAAATAAATATTCACAATTAATATGTACTATTTAATAATAAACAAATTAAATAACTAAGATTTTTTATATTTCGGAATAAATAAATGCGAAAGTAACCGCTGGTTCTCTTGTCTGGATTTTTATTCCCCTCTTTCTCTCTCTCTACAGTGTGACCATTTTCAGCTTCATTTCCATTTCTTATAGGGATTAAAGTCTTTTCATCTGACTTCACTGCACCACGAAGTTTCTGCCGTCGCACGGATTTCTCCTGAACTTCATCACCGTAAATTCACGAATCTTCATCTTTCCTTCATTGTTAATCTGTATCTATGTCAAAATTCTTTAATGCAGCTTGTTTTCGTTTCGAATTTGAATCAGCAGAGCTCATTTTGTAATCTGTACGTTCTTAATCTTTATTTTTTGTATAAACATAGTTTGATGAATCATGATGATATGTTCTTGTTGAATCTGAACCTAATCTTAGCTAGGTTTTGATGTTAATCGTGAAGAGCGTATCGATATGTGTTTAAGTTGATTCATCGGTGGATTCTGTTTATCTTTCTGTAAAATTTTCACGTTCTAGGTTGTTTAAATGAAATCTATGTGGAGAACTCATTAAGACTGCATGCTCTGAAGCTCTTCTAGGTTGTTTTTATAATCATGACGTATTCTACTGCTGGAGCATTTGGATGAATCAGTTTCTAGCGATTCTTTACATTAGTATTATGGATCTCAAATAACAATCAGCATAAGATGCAGTACTTGAATGTGATTGAGAATTAGCTAGATTATGAAGTCAATTGTGAAGAGCGTATTGATAGGTGTTTAAGATGATTCATCGCTAGATTCTATTTATCTTTGTGCAAAATTTTCACGTTCTAGGTTGTTTGTATGAAATCTAAGTGGAAAACTCATTAAGACTGCATGCTCTGAAGTTCTTCTAGGTTGTTTTTAAATAATTATGCGTATTCTACTGCTGGAGGATTTGGAAAATTAGTTTCTATCGATTCTTTTATATTAGTATTATGAATCTCAAATGACAATCAGCATAGGATGCAGTACTTGAATGCGATTGACAATTAGCTAGGTTATGAATCGTGAAGGCATATCGATAGGTGTTTAAGTTGATTCATCGCTAGATTCTATTTATAGTTCTGCAAAATTTTCACGTTATAGGTTGTTTAAATGAAATCTAAATGGAAAACTCATTAAGACTGCATGCTCTGAAGTTCTAGGTTGTTTTTAAATAATTACGACGTATTCTACTGCTGGAGGATTTTGACGAATCAGTTTCTATCGATTCTTTTATATTAGTATTATGGATCTCAAATGACAATAAGCATAAGATGTACTTGAATGCGATTGACAATTAGCTAGGTTTTGAAGTCAATCGTGAAGAGCGTATCAATATGTGTTTAAGTTGATTCATTGGTGGATTCTATTTATCTTTCTGCGAAATTTTCACGTTCTAGGTTGTTTAAATGAAATCTATATGGAAAACTCATTAAGACTGCATGCTCTGAAGTTCTAGGTTGTTTTTTTAAATAATTATGACGTATTCTACTGCTGGAGGAATTGGAAGAATCAGTTTCTATCGATTCTTTTATATTAGTATTATGGATCTCAAATGATAATCAGCATAAGATGCAGTACTTAAATGCGATTGACAATTAGCTAGGTTTTGAAGTCAATCGTGAAGAGCGTATCAACGTGTTTAAGTTGATTCATCGCTAGATTCTATTTATCTTTCTGCAAAATTTTCACGTTCTAGGTTGTTTAAATGAAATCTATATAGAAAACTCATTAAGACTGCATGCTCTGAAGTTCTTCTAGGTTGTTTTTATAATCATGACGTATTCTACTGCTGGAGCATTTGGATGAATCAGTTTCTATAGATTCTTTTATATTAGTATTATGAATCTCAAATGACAATAAGCATAAGATGCAGTACTTGAATGAGATTGACAATTAGCTAGGTTTTGAAGTCAATCGTGTAGAGCGTATCGATATGTGTTTAAGTTGATTCATCGGTAGATTCTATTTATCTTTCTGCAAAATTTTCACGTTCTAGGTTGTTTAAATGAAATCTAAATGGAAAACTCATTAATACTGCATGCTCTGAAGTTCTAGGTTGTTTTTAAATAATTATGACGTATTCTACTGCTGGAGCATTTGGACGAATCAGTTTCTATCGATTCTTTTGCATTAGTATTATTAATCTAATAATCTCAAATGACAATCAGCATAAGATGCAGTACTTGAATGCGATTGACAATTAGCTAGGTTTTGAAGTCAATCATGAAGAGCGTATCGATAGGTGTTAAAGTTGATTTATCGCTAGATTCTATTTATCTTTCTGCAAAATTTTCACGTACTAGGTTGTTTAAATGAAATCTATATGGAAAACTCATTAAGATTGCATGCTCTGAAGTTCTTCTAGGTTGTTTTAAAATAATTACGACGTATTCTACTGCTGGAGCATTTGGATGAATCAGTTTCTATGGATTCTTTAATATTAGTATTATGGATCTCAAATGACAATCAGCATAAGATGCAGTACTTGAATGCGATTGAGAATTAGCTAGGTTATGAAGTCAATCGAGAAGAGCGTATCGATAGGTGTTTAAGTTGATTCATCGCTAGATTCTGCTTATTTTTCTGCAAAATTTTCACGTTATAGATTGTTTAAATGAAATCCAAGTGGAAAACTCATTAAGACTGCATGCTCTGAAGTTCTTCTAGGTTGTTTTTAAATAATTATGACGTATTCTACTGCTGGAGGAATTGGAAGAATCAGTTTCTATCGATTCTTTTATATTAGTATTATGAATCTCAAATGACAATCAGCATAGGATGCAGTACAATTAGCTAGGTTATGAAGTCAATCGTGAAGAGTGTATCGATAGGTGTTTAAGTTGATTCATCGCTAGATTCTATTTATAGTTCTGCAAAATTTTGACGTTATAAGTTGTTTAAATGAAATCTAAATGGAAAACTCGTTAAGACTGCATGCTCTGAAGTTCTAGGTTGTTTTTAAATAATTATGACGTATTCTACTGCTGGAGGATTTTGACGAATCAGTTTCTATCTGTTCTTTTATATTAGTATTATGGATCTCAAATGACAATCAGCATAAGATGCGGTACTTGAATGCGATTGACAATTAGCTAGGTTTTGAAGTCAATCGTGAAGAGCGTATCGATATGTGTTTAAGTTGATTCATCGCTAGATTCTATTTATCTTTCTGCAAAATTTTCACGTTCTAGGTTGTTTAAATGAAATCTAAGTGGAAAACTCAATAAGACTGCATGCTCTTAAGTTCTTGGTTGTTTTTAAATAATTATGACGTATTCTACTGCTGGAGGATTTGGACGAATCAGTTTCTATCGATTCTTTTATATTAATATTATGAATCTCAAATGACAATCAGCATAAGATGCAGTACATGAATGCGATTGACAATTAGCTAGATTATGAAGTCAATCGTGAAGAGCGTATCGATAGGTGTTTAAGTTGATTCATCTGTAGATTCTATTTATCTTTCTGCAAAATTTTCACGTTCTAGGTTGTTTGAATGAAATATAAGTGGAAAACTTATTAAGACTGCATGCTCTGAAGTTCTTCTAGGTTGTTTTTAAATAATTACTGTGTATTCTACTGCTGGTGCATTTGGACGAATCCGTTTCTGTGAATCTCAGATGACTAGTTATTCTTTATCCTGGTTTTGACACTCAGCATGAGATGCAGTACTTGAATGCGATCGAGATGCTAATTACTTCCATAATTCATTCATTTTCATTGAGATTATTATTTTCTGCAGTGAAGTCATCTCTCACTTGTTCAAAGATCAGTTAGATTTTAGACATTGCAGATTTATTGGTATAAGGTTAAATGGACTTATCTCAACATCATAGTATTATCTCCCTTTGATGGATTGTGGAGTTCATCAGTTGCCCGTGGATAACTATTTAAATATTTTTTGAAAGAAGTTATTTAGCGGTTTCTTACTAGGTTATAGCTGTTCGGTTTACTCTGATTTTAATTTCCAGGTGAAGCTGCTGCCTCAATTTATAGCTTGTTTCCATTTAACATGTCATTTTCTTATTTATCAGAGTGTCCCATTGACGAAGACATACTACCAACTATAATTTAAGTGAAATGAAGAATAAACAGGTGCCTGTTTCAAACATGTGGATCATATTTCTTATCTATTAAGGCTCTATTTGTTTATTCACATACCAGATTTGACTGGATTTTCAGAATACACCAGAAACACAATCATCAACTCAGGTGTCACATGAGTCCCAAGGTAATCCACTGAACAATCCAACAGAAGCTCCTGTAGTAGACTCGGGCTCCATTTCTGTTTCCAGCAATGATAACAAAAAGGTTTCGCGAGAAGATATAGAACTTGTAAGAGGGCAACCTTAGTTAGAGTATTATTATTATTTTTCCTTGGAATTATTATTCTGCAACTGCCATTGGAGGAACTTATCTCTTAATTTTTTTTGCTTAAAGGTTCATTTACTTGGTGCAGGTTCAGAATTTGATAGAGCGGTGTTTACAGTTGTACATGAACAGAGAAGAAGTGGTAAAGACTCTCTTGACTAGAGCAAGGATAGATCCTGGATTTACAACTTTGGGTGAGATCAGATATCTTTTGAAGAAGTTCTTTCTAGTTAAATATTTATGTGAAAATACCGAAAGTTTATCTTTAGTTGTTTATTAGTTAAAGATAAAATACATTTGAAACAGTTTATTATCCCCTTTATAGCGCAGTAACCTTTTTCTGTTGTCTAGTCATGCACTAATACTCTTAGCTGATTATGTGTTATAAAATCAAATGCAGTGTGGCAAAAATTGGAAGAAGAAAATGCTGAATTCTTCAGGGCATACTATATAAGGTTAAAGCTGAAGAAACAGATTATCACATTCAATCATCTACTCCAGCATCAGTATCAAATGATGCAGCTTCCTCAAAAGGTTCCTCTGGCCCCCATTCAGAACGGTATTCATCCAATGCCAGGTAACTTTTTTCACATCAAATCTTTTGACATTGAGAAATGATGAAATTGTTGTAGGTAGTTTCTAAAGAAATGTGAATGATTGGATGGTATAACAAAACTAACTCTATAATTACCCAAACCTGAAAAATGTGTTCGGAACAGGTTGGGTTTCGGGTTTACCCAAACAATGCTCACCCCTAGCCTCCTTATTGTTTTTTATATACTTTTTATAACTAATTGTTTATATTACTCTGAACTATCTGTACAAATACTACCAAAGAGTGCTAGATGCTTCTCTCGTGAAGATGAGTGACACTGGTATTTTTTTCATTTCCTAAAAGAACACAAAATGGCCTTGGATTCCTCTTTGACTTGTGTACTTTAATGACACCTCTCTTTGTTTTTGTCCAGTTAGATTAGTTTGCCTTTTCTTATCATAATACATTGTTGTTGATCTCCAATCATTTGCATTACAGTTAACAATTTGCCTATGGGATACCCTGTCCTACAACAACCACCAATTCCAGCCCCTGGACAACACTTGGGAAGTGGCTTATCCAGTTGTCATGTGGTCAATGGAGTTCCTGCACCATGTAACTTCCATCCAATTCGGATGAATTCAATGAATGAGTAAGAATGCTTTCCCCTTATTATTTATATTTCTTTGTCATCACCTTTTCTCTCTTTGGTATAGAATTTTGTCAAAGTGGCCAAAAAAAGTCATTTAATATTTTAGCATGATCTACAAATTTGGAAAAAAATATATTTTTCATACACTTTTCACGAAAAAAAAGTTTTATCTACTTCAATATTCACTTTGGCATTCAAGTGATTATGATAAAATACCACTTTCCAAAAAGGATGATGACAAGCATTCGTTTTCTCCTCAATAAATCTGTTAAATAAAATTATATAAAATAAAACCTCTCTATATAATAAATAATTCAAGTCACTATAATATATATCAAATTAATTTTACATGTATTATTCATCACTTTTAAATTATTACATGATATGTTAATTAAATAACAATATAGAATACTAGTTTGCATTCCAACAACCAAACAAGGATAAGATTGGAATAATCATTATATTAAAAAAAAAGACTACCAGGGGGTTAGGAAGAGTCCCCCCCTGAGCAGTTTCACCCGCTAGGACAACATTGTTTGCTGTAAATGTTTTTCTTTTTTCGGGTTATATCATATATTTCAGTTTTTTTGTCTACCCGATAAAAGTTACCCAAAACTGAAAAAGTTCGAAACAGGTTGGGTTTACCTTAAAATTGCTCACCCCTACTTTTAGCTTCCTCATTTAAATCTACATTAAACACAAGGATCGCATGTACTGCATAAATATATGCAAACAATTACAGCTGAGGATCTGCACAAGTGAGATGACAATAAAAGCAAAGGGTAATAAAAAGAAATGCTAATACATTAAAACAAAAACCTCTTGTCGAAGTTGTCATTACACATGATACAACAGAACAAATACAAACCGTATAATCATCAGGTTCAAATGCATGATTAATTCCCACCATAATGCATTACAATCTAATCTTTTGGTAATTCCAGGTGAGTCGGTTCTTTTTATTCAATCTAATTCCCATCTTGATACATTATAAAATTATCACTTAATCTGGAAAAATTAAGTGCTTCCATTGATAAGAGACCCGAGTGTTACTTAAAACCACTTAATTCTTTAATTACTTTCCCGACATTAGTTTAACATTTTATCAAATTAATTACTTAATATTCACATATTTTATTTGGTTTATTTAACATTTATATTTCGATACTTATTCAGTGATCAACACTTAATTTTCAGTTTTATCAAACACACCCACAGTGATTAAACTTATTCATATTCCTCTGGTTGTTTAGTATGGTGATAGATGGCAGTGCACAAGATGCAACACCTGTTATTCCACCAAATAGTGCCATGTCAGCAGATATGCCTTTGAGTCCTACATCAATAACAACATCCAGTGGTCATTTTCCATTTACATCTGACATGTCTGGAATGGGAGTGGATACTTCTGTTCTTGATACTGCATTTACATCTGATGTAGCTAATTCAGTGGAATTGGAGCTCCCATCTGATAATGGGGCTGTAAATTCTAGAGATTCACTCAGATCTTGGGCTCAAATGCCATGGAACTTCAGTCTGTCAGATTTGACCGCTGATCTGTCGAACTTGGGAGGTAATGGATTTCGGCTTAGTAAGCTAAAATCAGTTTTCGAGTTATTGTTTGTGTTTTTTAACTGGAGGTTATTCTGAAAATTATTTTGCAGATTTAGGAGCATTGGGAAATTATCCTGGTTCTCCCTTTCTGCCTTCTGATTCAGATATTTTACTTGACTCTCCTGAGCAGGAGGATATAGGTAATTCTTATATTTTGTTACTTACCTCATTTATTTATTTATTTTTTATTTGTGTTTATTCTTGGGCATGGCTAGCATTGACCACATTCATTACCCCTAAAAATTTATCGAACAAGTTTAAGGCCTTGTTTCATCTTTGGGTTATTTGAATAACCAAGTGGTTATTTTCAAATAATCTTGTTTGTGAAGTAGTTTATTGAAAATCAGGTTATTTGAATAAAAATACATTCAAGGTATAGATATATAATAAAAAAAATAGAGGATATTTTAGTGAATGATTTGAAAAGTGCTTGATGTGTAGATTGTTGATTGCATGTTGAATAATTATTTGAGATTAATTTCAAATTTAACATATAAAAAGGCCTAGGGTAATTTATAATATTTGTTTCTCACATCATTTTTCTTCTAGTGTTTATCTAAATTTATAGAACAAGTTTAAGGCCTTGTTTGACCTTGAGTTATTTGAATAACTAAGTGGTTATTTTCAAATAATCTTATTTGATATAGATTACTAAAAAAACAGGTTATTTGAATAAAAATATACTAGGGGCATAAAAATTAGTGAAAATTTTAGTTGTTGATTTGAATGTTGTGACTGAAAATTGTTAATTTGAGACCCAATAAATTTTATATTCATGCTAGACAATTGTTTGATTGGGGTTATTTGAAAATAACCCTTTTAAATAGCCTGTTTTTTTAGGTACAGTGAAAATATTAAATTTTTAATGAATAGAGCCTTAAAAAGAAATCAGACTCAATGTTGTATAATATAATGAGTTTTAGAAAAATGGAAAGTATTTTGATATTTTTGTTGATGATTTTAACAATGTGATTGAATAAGTGATTGTTGGTTGAATAATGTGGCTTTTTTTTGTTTGTTTATGGGTTACTTGGTGTTATTTCCAAATAATCTTGTTTTGTATAAGTTATTAAAAAATTGAGGTATAAATACATTTTAAAAATAGTTAGTTAATGCATCTGAAATACATTTTAATATTTTTCATACTTGGTCAAAAAGAAAATAATTAATTTTTTTTTTATTTTTATTTTTCAGT
This sequence comes from Impatiens glandulifera, assembly GCF_907164915.1. Taxonomy (NCBI): domain Eukaryota; kingdom Viridiplantae; phylum Streptophyta; class Magnoliopsida; order Ericales; family Balsaminaceae; genus Impatiens; species Impatiens glandulifera. The sequence continues at coordinate 53,374,405 of NC_061867.1, read as the reverse complement.
AGAGGAGTTCTTTGTCGATACTATCCCAGGACCACAATCAGATGAAGATAAGCCCTAGAAATTATTGTCATGAACCATCATTAGATTTATTAACTTCTCCACCTTTAGTACATTTCATGTTTGTGGAATTTCAATAACTTAATTTAGATTATTTGTTACCAATGATGGATTTGTTACTTATTTTTAACTGACATATTTATGTACTTTAGCTTTCTATATCTCCAATGAAACTATTTTATTTTGAGACTTTTACAATTGTTTAGGAGGGATTCACTCAATTTGTTGAGTGTTAGGAAGTTAAATAATTTATTTTTTTACTGGGTTTAAAATTTTAGAGTAGATATTTGAAAGGGTCTGTTCAATTATTGAGTATTAATTAATGTGATGGACCAAGTGCTAGATATTTTTAAATGCCATTGGTTATGCAAGTTGTTTTCTCAATTATACTGGCATTGTATTGTTTAGGGCTTGCTTATTTGTTTCTCAATTATACATATATATTGGCATAGTTAAAAGGTTTTCTTTGTTTAAATAGAAGTGAAGTTGGAAATGCAATTAATATAGATTCTCAATCATTTTATATTAAGTCTTTTTTTTAAAATATATATTTAATTAAATTATGTTTTAGGTCCTATGTATTTTCAAGAGAAGTGTTTTTAAATGGGATTGGAATTAAAATAATGTTTAATTTTATTTTTTTTAAAAGTTAGGTTTGAATTATTTAAATAATTCAAATTAATCAAAAATAAATTATTTTACCTTTTTTATTTATTATATTATTTAATTTATTAATTAAAATACTAATATATTATTTATTTTAAATTATTATTTTATTATTTATATATTATTTTTCTATCACAAAAAATATTACTTAAAATATTTGATTAATAAATTTAATGGTTGAAAATATATATAAAAAAATAATTAGTTTTAAATAGAAACTTATAAAAATAACAGAATCAAACAGCTCTACTATCTGCATCAACCTGACAGACATTTGTCTGATTGGAATTTGATTTATTTTAATATTTAATTTTAAACTAATTGTAGTTGGTAAACCCTAAAGTTTTTATAATAGAATAGTAATGCTATTTTTCTTAGTTTTGAAATAGATTGAAATGAAAAATATTGGGGGCACACACAATAAAAAAATGATCAAACAAAATAAAATTCATAATGTACCTCAAATGTCAATAATTTTATTTTAAAAAATCAAATGTGTTAGATTAAATTCTCACTAAATAAAACTTTAAATTCAAATATGATAAAAAATATTTATATAAATATATCATTATTATTTAATATTTTAATTGTCATCTTTTTAAATATAAACTGTATGTTATTTTGATAGTGTTTGACTTTTATTTATTTATTAAATTTAAATTATTAATTTAATCACAAAAATATAAAGAGTGATCTAAATTATCATTAAAATTCATCAAAAATAAAACAAAGAAAATATTAGGGATGACAATTCATGTTGAATTCTCGATATAAGTAAGTTGGCAATACTCATTATCATTAATTTCACCGAAAATAAGTAAATTGGGCGATAATCATTATCATTAGTTTCACCGGAAATAAAATAAAGGAAATATTAGGGATGTCAATTCAGGTCAGAGTAACGGGTTAGAGAACCTCACTCACATGTTTATTTGTAATTGACCCGATTCTGACCTGATTAATCTCACTCAATTGGAACTCAATCTAACTTATTTATATGTAATTAATATCCCACATCTTTATTTTAGATTAAAATATATATAAAAAATAAGGTATAAATCTACTTACAGACAATTCTAAAATAAAAAAAAAAGTGAGTAAGAAATAGTGAACACAAAATTCAAACAAATAAAATAAAATAAAAATTATAAATGAAGAATCTCTTTTCATAATTTCAGGTCAACCAAATTTTAACATATTTATTAATCAAGTTTAATGAGTCAACCTAATTTCAACTCGAACTTAAAAACACATTAACTTAACATAGTTTTTAAGTCTTGAATTAGGTGTAGATGAAAAATTTCATGTCAATAAATATTAAAAATGTAGCAACAACAATAAAGAGCTCAAAAACAAGTTTTTGGAAAACAATTGCTTTTGTTAACTTTAAAAGATGGTTTCTCATTTGGATTTAATAATTTTGTTTTTGTGAAATATTATGTTTTATTAGTTAATTAATATAATGCTCAAAACCATAGATTTATTAAGAAGAAAATAATATTTTTATTTAAAAAAAATGAGTGAATTAATTATATAATATATATTCTAATTTGATAAGTAACAACTAACAATCCAATTATTCCTTCAAATGTTTCCTCTGGTTTTCCTATAGGCCACGTCAGTTTTCATGGCAGCTTCAATTGACTATCCTTCGCGCGAAGACTTCGAAGACGAAGTCTTCTCTCTCTCTCTCTAAGTCCTAGAGAGAGACTCGACATTGCAGAAGAAGAAGAAGACTGGTAATATATCTTATATACATGCAGCTGCCTTTCTTTGACCACTTCCTTTTCCTTCTTCCTCTCATATTATACTCTTCTGTAGAAAACACTCGCTGTTCATCTTGTTGCTTCCGTCTCTTACTCGTTTTTGTAGGAAGAAACGCCGAAATTTCCTACTGAATGAGCTGAGAATGAACTATTGCTCGCAATTCTTTTCAGGTAACGGAATTTGGCTTCGTGTTTTAACTTTAAGCATTTTCTTCAGTGTAAACTTTGATCGGCATGCGTTGCTTTCCGTTTCCAGTTTCTCAGATGCTTATACTTTGAAAAAGTAAATAAGTAATATGATGTTTGTATTTGTTTCTAATCTGAATTAAGATTTTAAGTGAAATCTGAAATCTGTGTATGGTATGGTATTTATGCAGGTAGTTGAATGTAACAATTTGAAGCTTCAAGTGAAACAAAAAGGAGTTCATCAGTTACAGATATGAATTTCAAACCTAACCGATTTGTTAGGTTAGATTTACTGTTGATTATTTTTACTGTTCATATTCGTTAGATATGAAGTCTGCACATGTAATTAGGGTTTCTTAATTAACTTTGATGTTCTTCAGCTAAACTATCAAACTGAATACATTAGTTATATCCATGTGATATTCAGGTTTAAGGCTGCTCCTAGTTCACAAAGTTCACCGAGTTTTCAGAATCAGTATTATCAAGAAAACGGTTTTTTAAAGAGAAATGGTGATGCAATTAGAAGTTTTATCACAGGAAATATTAGAAAAGGATTTGAAAGTGGTTCTAGAAGTATTCAAACAACCTTCAAACGATTTTTGAATGGTTTTAAGCCACATGAAAAACCGAATGAAGGGGAATCCAAGAAGAAAATATTTCATCCTCAAGGATCATTGCTTCTGAAGTGGAACAAGATGTTCGTGCTCTTATGTGTAATAGCGGTGTCTTTAGATCCATTGTTTTACTACATACCAGTCATCGATGCCGTGAAAAACTGCTTCACGTTGGACAGAGATTTGCAGATTATTGCTTGTGTTCTACGAACATTTGTAGATATTTTATATATACTACGCATCATATTTCAATTCCGCACTGGGTTCATTACTCCTTCAAATGTACTTGGAAGGGGTGAATTGGTTGAAGATCCTTATGCTATTGCAAAACGTTACTTGTCTTCCTACTTCATTGTTGACATTTTGTCAATTCTTCCACTCCCACAAGTAAGTCCCACTTCATTGATAGAAATCCTCTTCTACTCTTATCGACTTTTCGAATTTATCATGTTCTGTCATCCTCGTGTTGCTGAAACTGCAGCTAGCAATAGATTTCATATGCTTTGCACTTTTATAGAAATCAATTATGTAGATTACTTGTTTGTATTTGTTGCATAAGGCTATGTTTGGACAAGGGGGCATAGAATTGGAGTGATTGTTCAAATTCTTCAAGACTTGCCATTGAATTACAATTATATTTGTTTGATTTTAAGAGATTTAGCTGCTAGAAGAGGAATTAGACTTCATGAAACAAGGGCATGAGGGGATGAATGGTTGAATGGATGAGGAACATGAGAATGTGATTAAGAATTGAAATTCAAAGCTAATTTAAGAGAAACTCAACCTAAAAAAAAAAATACTTATGTTAGTTCCATAAGAACTCAATTCTAAATTCAATTCCTCCTTTTAGCTCCTTAAACAAACAATGTAATTGGAATTGAGCCCCAAATTTCACTTGAACCGAACACACCCTAAGGATTTTCTTGATTTTACACTCATTTATGATATATAACATCAGTTGAATCAGATTTTAGTATTCTAGATCTCATTTATCATGCTTGACGTTTTACTATACAGGTAGTCATTCTAATTATTCCTCAATTCTCGAATTCACCAATATCAATGATCACAAAGAATACAATGAGGTATGTAATTTTGGTCCAGTACTTGCCCAGATTCTTTCGATTCTATCCTCTGTATTCAGAAGTTACACGTTCCTCTGGCCTATTTACTGAAAAAGCTTGGACTGGAGCAGCCTTTAATCTTCTCCTCTACATGCTAGCCAGTCATGTAAGTTCTTATATTCCAAGGAAATTTCCAAAACAACCAAGGCCTTATTTAGTCTAGGGATATTTGAATAATCAAGTGGTTATTTCCATATAACTTTGATGATTTAAATGATGTGATTGATGAGTAGTTTGTTGATTGATAGTCAGTTAAGTGAAATTAATCTCAAATATCCCACGTCAAACAAGGCCCAAGTTTGTCTTAATGTTCAGAGAAGACTTTTCCTGATAATATAATGTAATTTTCTTTATGTGGCAGATTGTTGGAGCCTTCTGGTATTTATTCTCTGTAGAAATAAAAAATAGCTGCTGGCTTATTGCATGCAACACGGATAGTAACTGTAATGCAAATAGTTTGTATTGTGAAAGTCGTCACGACAGCAAAAACTATACATTTTTAGACGCTGCTTGCCCTTACCTTGAACAAAAGGATATCCATACTTCAAAGGATTTTGATTTTGGAATCTTTATCGACGCTCTTCAATCTCGTGTGGCAGAATCAGAATCCTTTAGGCACAAGTTCTTATACTGTTTTTGGTGGGGACTGCGAAATTTGAGGTACTTACTTTTTTTAATAAATGCAAATTATCATGATTTTCAAATCTTATTCTACTCGAATAAGAAAGGAATATCATCATTTCTTTTTTGTGCAGTTCTCTTGGCCAAAATCTCAAAACTAGCACAAACATTGCTGAGATTCTGTTTGCAGTCTTTATTGCCATCCTTGGACTGTTGTTATTCTCCTTGCTTATTGGAAATATGCAGGTATCCACTTAATTCTATTCCTGCCCTCATTACAAATAGAGAATACAGAATCAAAATAATTCATAAGAACTGAAATCAATGTTGATCCTAACCCTTTCAGTGCTAAGATCTGTCTTCCCTTTTTGGAGTTTTTATTCTTCTTCTCTACACTTCTATTTGTCAAAAAAAAATTGTTTAATGAAAAAGTAGTTTATTTTGCTTTATATTATTTAGGTCTGGTTTGACTCGAGTCATTTGAGATTATTTTCAAATAACCCAATATCCTATAAAAAATCTAGTCATCAATCATGTCATTCAAATCATAAACTATAATACCATCTATTTCTTTTAAACCATATTTTGATACATTAATATTTAGACATCAACAATCCCCCTTAATTTTGTAATAGAATCTAAATATCCCAGTTATATGAAACTGCAGATGGAGAAAAGTTATTTCAAGCTCAAACAAGCTCTTGTTATTATTATTTTGGGTCAAATGATCATATTTTCATAGTATTTATTATTTTAAATGTTATAAAGAATAAATTAAGGATATTTTGTACTTTCTTTGATAGTAAAAGATGGAACCTTGCTTTCATACTTTTTTTCAACACAAAGTTTACCCACTTTCCAATAAAACAATTGGAAGGTTATTTTGATATTTTAAGTAATGAATTCAATGTTGTGATGGAATAAGTATTTGACTATGGCAAGTTTGTTTGCATCTTATATCACTTGCGATTTAGTTCTTGACTCTCTTTCTGACTCATCAATTCATCAAATAGAATGGCAGTTTGAAGTTGATTATGTTTTATTTGTTGTAGAAATACCTGCAATCTATAACATTAAGAGTAGAAGAAATGAGAGTGAAAAGACAGGACGCAGAGCAATGGATGTCTCATCGCATGCTCCCTGAGGAGGTGCGACAACGAATTAGGCGGTACGAACAGTACAAATGGCAAGAAACAAGGGGAGTTGAAGAGAATTCTCTAATCAGAAACCTTCCTAAGGACATCAGGAGAGACATCAAAACCCATCTCTGCTTGGGTCTAGTCACCAGAGTAAGTCCTTTGTTTGATCTAGGTTTATTTGATTAATTACTAATTATTGTTGGTAAAAAGACTTTGGTCATGGGTTATTTTAACAGACATTAGCGGTATAAATACTTTTTTTGAAAATAGTCCAAGTGTGAAAATTCAAACTCATGACTTTGTGGACACGAGTTCTTATTCTCAACACTAAGCTATCCGTCTTCACATTAGTGGTATAGATATGATTTTCTTCTTTTTTTAAAACAAAATAGAGGATATGTTAGTAATTTGGTTGATGATATGATTGATGCTAATTGAGATTAATCCCAAATAACCCCGATCAAATAAGGCCAATTAGTCTTTAAGGGTATTTTGTTTACTTATTTGATCTGGGTCCATTTAGAAGCAATTTTTGGATTTGAGTATGGATTTGGATCTGAATCTAGTTTAAGAAATTATCATTGCATTTATGAATTTGTGTCTGACTAAGTTGTTTATTTTCAAATGTAATCATATCTAGGTCCACATTAGATGAGATTATGTAGAGATTTTTTATGGAAATCTAGACCTCAAAAATGTTGTAAATCCCTACATTAGTGATAGAATAGTGAATTAAAATCAATTGTCTGGGTGGTGTAGTTGGTTATCACGTTAGTCTCACACACTAAAGGTCCCCGGTTCGAACCCGGGCTCAGACATTTTTCTATTTTTCAACACGAGAAAAAAATAATCAAACAAGGCAGACCCCTAAGTGTGGTCTTCATTTTACAATTCTCTAGTTCATTTTATTTATGTTTGTACTTAATATTTGCATTAGGTGCCAATGTTTGAGAGAATGGATGACCAATTATTAGATGCAAACATTTTACAATTCTCTAGTTCATTTTATTTATGTTTGTGCTTGACATTTTCATTAGGTGCCAATGTTTGAGAAAATGGATGACCAATTATTAGATGCAATTTGTGATCGTCTGAAGCCTGTTCTATTCACTGCGAATAGTTTAATAGCACGCGAAGGGGATCCAGTTGATGAGATGGTTTTCATAATGAGGGGAACTCTTGAAACAATGACTACAAATGGTGGTAGAACCGGTTTTTTCAATTCAGAGAATCTTAAAGATGGAGATTTCTGTGGAGAACAACTTCTTACATGGGCTCTTGATCCCAATTCTTCCAGTCTTCCATCCTCAACCAATACTGTACGAGCCATTACAGATGTTGAAGCTTTTGCTTTAGTAGCTGAAGATCTCAAGTTTGTCGCCTCCCAGTTCAGAAGGCTCAATAGTAAAGATATTCAGCACACATTTAGGTATGTGTTCCTAAATCTCGAGATCTCTCTTCAATACAATGCTCTTTTATGCTTTCTTTTCCAAATTATAGAATTTGCAAAACACCTGCTTACAAAAATTTATTGATGGTCTAATCTGGATAGGATACATAAATTATAAACAAAAATTATAAGTTTGTGGGTATGTTTGTCCATCTTTAAGAGTTCCTTTTTTTTAAAAAAAAAATGAGAGAAAAACCCACTAGAGCAAGTTTGTTCATGAACAATAGAAAATTGTCCCTTGCATATAAAAGAAACTCCTAAAGCTACCTACTTAACTAACCTTATTCTACATAAAACATTCCCTTTGTAATATTAGGATTTAATCATGAATATGGATAAAAAAGCAAAACGAGGGGGAAAATAAAAGAATCTTTAGGATTTAATCATTCCTTGTTCGGTATGGGTTATTTGATTAATCTTGAAATAACCCACCATCTTTTCACCTATCAATTTATCAATCAAAGTACCAAAATATCTTTAGAAGACATGAGTTTCTGCGTTCTACCACTGAGTTATAAATCTCTATTATGATTATCTTATTATATCATCAATTCAACTTAAAGTATGCATTGTTTGTATTATTTGAAGACATATATATACTTGTTATCTCTGTTTCTAAACTCCATTTCTTGAATTGATTAAATCCTAGAGTTTGAACTCTATCATAACATTTGCCTGTTTTTTCAGCCAAATTCTTCATCTAGGGTTGAATGTTATTGATATTGCATTATATTTATTTTCTAATGAAGATTTACATGGCAAATCCCTATGTACACATAATTTTAAAACTTGTTTTTGTGAGGAAAGCCGATTAGTGTAATTTAAAATCAATTCTGAATTTGTGTGAGATACGTTATATAAATATTCAGGTACCACTCGCCTTATTGGAGGACATGGGGAGCGAGTTTCATACAAATAGCATGGCGTCGTCATTGCAGAAGAAACCTAGAGAAGGCATTAATCGAAGAAGAAAAGAAACTAAATGATGCATTAGCAAAAGAGACAGATGATGGTTCTATAAGTTTTGGTGCAGCCATTTATGTATCAAAATTTGCCACAAATGCAATTCGCAATTTACGCCTCCATTACAAACATAGTTCCAAGCTTTCAACTAGGCTACCACCACTTCTTCAGAAACCATCTGAACCCAATTTCACAGATGAAGGTTAACAGGTACAGGCTTCTAACCATTACAGTACATAACTTCATTATTTATATATGTTTGCTTTGTTAAATGCAATTCTTTTTCTTTCTTTTCATTTTGTATCATGCTTGTATATGTATAATATTGTTAAATGCCTTTAAAAGGATAATTTTTATGTACTCCTCCACGGGACTTTTACTTTGGTAACCGGGTTTTTTCGACGGGGTGGCACGCACGACCCTTCGTTATCATTACCCTCATTTAAATCGAATGTTCTTAGTAAGAATCAAATCTTTGTGCTAGAACTGATGAAGTAAGGCTAGGTTATAATTTAGAAACTTTGTATGTTTTTTATTTGAATATAGTTAAATATATCTAATAAAAAATGAGTTTTTAAATGTGGCCCATTTTCATTTTGTTTTTTACTCAATGATTGTATTATTTGATGACCGAATTCTCAAGGGTCAATTAAGATTTCATATATTATTTTTCTCAAACACATCATTTTAAAAATTTCATTGTTAAAGTTATACAAAAATGAGATTTTATTTTAACGGTTTTAAACCCGTTAACTTATTATATACGTGACATTTATAAATAAATAAATAAAAGATAATGTTATAAATTTAACCAATGAATTTTACCGAATTGAGGGTTCGACTACTATTCTCTTAAACTCGTTAGTCAAATCTCTAATTCGCTGAAAATGACACTAATCTTTTATTTATTTATTTATAAATGTCACGTACATAATAAGTTAACGTCATTTAAAACCGTTATAAAATCTCATTTTTTATAACTATAACAATAAAAGACCCTAATTTGTGAGGTTTGAAAGAAGATATCCAAAATTTAAATGTCAAGTTTTAATTTGACAATTCTGCAATTATTTGATTGTTATATATTTAATTAATACAAACTTTAATATTAAAAAGGATTATAATAGAGATCAACAACTATTACTCAATGATAAATATATTATTAAGATTATTAGTACAAATCCGGTTTATTTATATATTTTGTTTTCCTATGAACATACATTTATAATTAAGCTTACAACTGCTCATTTATATTGTGAGATTCCCACCTTTTTATTAATTATTATATATATATATTACATTATATTTAATTATCCTCTCCCCATTGTAGAATAATTGGTGGCCACCCTGCATAACAAACAATTGATGAAAAACCCATGTAAGATTTAATTAATTGTGTTATTTTTATATAATTTTGTTGGGTATAAATTATAGATCTATAATATTTTTTACTAAAATAAAATAAATAAAAAACAAAAGAAAGAGAGATTTACTGTGAACAGTTAGTGGATTGGTTGATAGGAGGTAGAACAAATGAGGCTTGACATCTCTGAGGAAGTAGAGGAATTCGGGTCGGATCATAAGATCCGATTTGATCCAATACTCCCTTAATACAATTACATGTCTCCTCCAAATTAGCATTAGAATTTAGCAACATTTCCGAAACATTGTTAATTCCAATACAACAATTCGGGTCGGGTTGGGATATCGGGTTGCCAGCATGATCTTGTTGTTGTTGTATGAAAGGTAGACAAGAAATTAGGTCAATAGTTATATTATCACATGATGAACGTGGAGTTATACTATTAATTGTGCTCATGGATAAGGATGGCCTTATATTGATCATAAAAATGATTAATAATATTGTCATGAGAATATTAATCATGTTATAACCCATGGTTTTGGTTAATTCTTATTATGATAAGTGGTAATTAATTCATTATTTAAGATGTCTTATATATATTGAGAGAGTTTGTAATTCAGTTTAAGGCAATCTTTATGTGAATCCTATTATTATGGGAGAGAAAGAAAAGTGCATGTTCTGGTTATAGTCATGAAAACCAGGAACTTTAAACAAAAATTGTTTTTATTTAAAATGAAAATAGTTTTTATTTTGGTTTCCAACTACAATGGTGGAAGATTATGGATGATCCTAAATTAAATTGAGTAAATTTTTTTGAATAAATTTAAAATAGGCTGTCATCTTTTAAAGACAAGACAACCTAATTGAATATATTACATATATAATTTGTTTTGAAAATATCTGATATTATTGATCAAATAATTCATATTTGATGTTTGTAAAATAATTTTAAAATAAATATGTGACAGTATATTTTGTAAAAGAAATATGATAGAAATGGGTAATTATAGGTTAGGAAAGTTCATCATTCATTTATTGGATTGAAAATCTAATAAGAGAGAAATTTTTTAGATTTTCAATTAAATAAAAGAATGACACAAAATTTCTGTCAACTTTCTTGTCATTTAATTCTCGCTCTATATCCTTTTTCTTTGTAAAATTACGATCAAATTTGTACCGTCATTGATCACATATTCTAACATAATATATTCTTTTTTATTATTTCAAAATTTTATATTTGACGGATTAGATATTTTTCAGTTCGTGTTGTTATGGTTCGGATCTCATATTCATACCAGTCATATTATTCACAAAGATATGGACGAGGCCAGCACAGTAAATGGTGTAAATGCCTTTTAATTTAATCAATGTAAGTCATTTACTTGTTTGCAACAAAAGACAGATTTAAGAATTATAATTGTAGGGAACTTGAATTTTTGTTTGAAGAAAAAAAATATTATGGATAAAATGGGTGAATCAACTATTACATATAAAATAAGAGCTAAAAGATCAACAGAGAGGGAGGTGGTTCATTTCGTGGTCAAGACAAAATTACTAAGGTTAATTGATATGATGCGTAATTATAAGCTTGGACGATTGCGTCAAGTAGAAATGCTTCTCGCGGTTAAGTAGGAAGACATCAATATTGAATGAGCATTACCTCCTTTTAATAATTAAAGAGACAAATACAGAATTAAATTGAAAAAAATTAAGGAATCATATCATTTTACCGTTAAATTAACAATTTTTTTTTCTGGCGTAGACTTAAACTCGCCTCAACTCTAATATAAATTCGTCCTTATTTATAAGGTAATTCAATAAGGCCTAGCAACTACTTTTATTTCCTTAATGATTTGACGTAAATTAACAATTACGATTTTTATATTTAAATTCAAATTGAAGTGAATTTTAAGTATGTTTTAACTTTCTAAATTAAAAAAATTATAAATTATTTTTAGTTACAAATATATATTTTAAGTTCAATAAGTAAAATATTATTTTTTAAATAATATAAATGCATATATTAATATTACTATGTTACATTAATAAATTTCAATAAAAGTAATATAAAAACACCCTATCTAACTTTTGAGATGATAATTGCAACATAAAAAAATACCAATTTATTCAAAATTCACTGATTTTGTTGACCTCTTTAATAACACAATTACAAAATAAATTTTGTTATTTAAACATGCCAGACTTATTATAAATATAAAAATAAGTAATTTCAATTTATATAACAAAATTGATCAATTTAACTTACCAAAAACAATTCTAAATCATTTTTTCTATAATAAATTTAAAAATAAAATATTTATCTTTTATATCAGATAAGATATTTTCAGCAAAACCAGATTCGACCCGTATCCGAAACTGAGTCCGTTTAATCAACCCGTATGGTTCTTATATTAGTTAGGTTTAGGTATACGCAAAATTGAAATCTTAAAGCTTTTCTTCTTCATTCTCTCATCTGATTCAATCGACTATTTCAAACTTCAACAATGGCGGATCTAAGTTACAATTTGTTCGCCAGATTGTTAGACGGAACCACAAGGAATCTACTAATTTCATCTCCATCAGTTGCAATTCACGACATCAAGAATCGTATTCAAGAAATCTCCGGCATCCCAATCCATAATCAACGCCTTGTATCCGGTGGTCTACATCTCGATGATGATTCCGTTTTGGAAGCGTACGAAGATTCCAATGATTACCCAACTTTGCACCTCGTTCTTCGTCTTCCGGGAGGTAAGGGAGGTTTCGGATCTCTTCTTCGTGGTGCTGCTACTAAGGCAGGACAGAAGAAGACGAGCAATTTCGATGCTTGTCGAGATATGAGTGGAAGGAGGCTACGACATGTGAACGCGGAGAAGAAGTTGGAGGAATGGAAGGCTGATGCGGAGCAGAGGAAGCTAGAGAAGGTTGCGGAAGATTATATTAAGAAGAATACGAAAGCGGCGAAGAAGGGGGGAGGATCAGGGGGGACGGATAAGTATGTGGAGAAATATCGTCAGGATTCTGCGAAGTGTATGGAGAAGGTTGAGAAATCGGTTAGAGAATCGCTTTTAAGTTCTAAAAGGAAGATTGGTGGGGATAAGATCAGCAAATCGGATGCTAAAAGGGTGAAGATATGGTAAACAATTTCAACTTTTTTCTGTTTGTAACTTATGAAAATTGTTTGATTTTGCTGATTTGATTGCATAGTTTTGAATTGAAGTTTAATACCAATAGATCTCTTAGGTACTTGGTTAGATTACCAATGGGTTTAGGGATAATGCAGCCTAGACAACTACTTTATGTTCTAATGGAAGTCAATCTCTCTCAATGATGTAACATGGTTCAAGATAAGATCACGGGTCGATTTAATCTGGAAGCGTTTTGAGTTTAAACGGAGGCTATGTCTGTGGGATGTCATGCTAGTTTTCATTTAATTCCATAAAAAAACATGGTTTAAGATTAGCTGGTTTCTTTACAAGATAAACAGTTTTCCTATTTCCCTTGAACTAAATCTGTTGTTACCACTAGACAATGATTTGTCTGATTGCATGCATTAATCCAAGAGATATAAGAGCTTTCTTTCTAGACAACCACTCTTTTTTTTTTTGTTTTCATAGAAGGCGATTTTATACTAAATTTTCATTCTCAATGATTCAACAAACAGATAGGCAGTTTTCATATTTTTTCTTGAACACAATTGTGGTATTACCACAGGAGTTACTAAACTTCTGGTTTTATTCATTGAGCAAGTAATAATGAGGCTTTCTTGCCATACAAAGTAGAATGAAAGGCATTGTTCTATCATGTCAACAAATTATCTAATTCTGTAGCATCTATTATTGTAATTTTATAATTCTTACCTAGTGCATTCTATTTGGTAGGATGGGTAAGAGGAAAATGGGAGATAGTGAGAGTGAAGATTCAGATGACAGTGATAGGGAAGAGGAAGAGAATGTGAAGTCGGTTGTCTTAGATAATGAGAAAAATTCCGACTCGGATAAGGAAATAGGTGGAAGTTCAGTTTCAGTTACAGGTGGCGAATTAACATATGGTCCTTCAAGTGGTTGCAATTCTGATGAAGAGAAGAGGAGTGTGTCATTGAACCAATCTGAAGATAGTTCTGACGAACAAGTTTTAAGCAAAACAGAAAACCAAGTTGTTCATGATGAAGACACGGTTGTGCTAGGAGATGCAACTGTTTCTAGAACTGAAGGTTTTGAGACTGAGAAAGTGGAATTAGACAAAGATGAACCTTCTCTTGCAGGAAAAAATGTTGATCAACCATCCAATATTGCATCCTCATTGAACGTGAATGCTTCTGAATGTAAAAATGTAGATGATTCATCCACTCCATTAGCTCTGAATGATTCCATGGTGCTCAAGGATGCTGCTTTGGATGTGAAGCCACTGAATCTGAATGAGGTCAATTCAGCTTCCGAATTAGAGGTATGTTCCCATGAGTTATTTATCTATATCTCTCCTTCTTTCTAGAATGTTTAAGTGTCCTACTATGATTTCGTTTGAAAACACTCTTGAAGTCGAATTTCTTACATGTTTCCGGATCGATTTTGTTTGGAAACACTTTGTTTTGTATCTCGATCTGAATCTCAATGAGGAACCAGGATAAATTTATGTATCTGTGTCGGACTAAGTTCAGTTTCCAACTGCAGTCTTATCTGGATTCATATTCAGATGAGAATTATGAAAGAATGGTGTTTCCAAGTGAAACCATGTGGTATCTAAACTTAGAGGTTGTTAATTTGATCTTATGATCATTTTGATTGAAGTAGGGTCATGATGGTGGGATAGTGTGCTAGCCTCTTCTAGGGTTTAAGATTAAACCCTGGTTAAGAAAAAGGAATCATTCTCCCCTTCTTTCTAAAATGTTGTTTATGATTTCATTTGAAAAAACACTTTGTAAGCCAAATTTCTTACCCGGGACTGGATGGGATCGCATCTGGAAACACTTTTGTTTTTGTATTTGGATCCGATGATTTATCTGCGTTGGATGTGATCTTTATCTGGATTCTCACATTCAGATGTGAAATATGAAAGAATGGTGTTTCCAAATGGTATCTAAACTTAGAGTTTCTTTGATTATTTGATGAAAAAGTAGATTATTTGGTAAACTAATGAATCATTTGTATTTAATACTTTAAAGTGCCCATTTGGTTAACTAATATATCCAATTAGATATTCAAATTTCATGATAATTGTATGAATGGATTATGTCCCTTTGATTAAATTACTACAATTGAATTATGTAAAGTTCATCACGTCTTCTAGAGAGTTTTAAAAGTGTTTTAGTTGAAATCAAACTTTAACGGTATCTCACATTCCTCATTCGTATGCAGGTTTTCGGTCTGGAAAGGTTAAAATCTGAACTGCAAGCCAATGGGCTGAAATGTGGAGGGACGCTGAAAGAACGCGCCTCCAGGCTTTTCCTTCTCAAGACTACACCTTTGGAGAAGATTCCGAAGAAACTGCTAGCAAAGAACTAAAGTGTTTGATATCGCGAAGAACTCATATGCCCCGTTTGAAACACTTTAGTAAAGGTATTTTAGTTGACAATCCCAATATGTTATTGGAACTGTCAAGTACATTTCTCAATATGTATCGCCCTAAGTTCAAAAATATCCTGTTTTTAAATATGATCTTATCTGAGTGAACCCTAATTCGGTTGGAGTTTGACCGTTTTGTGTTGTATATACTAACAAGACATATCGAATGTGGCTAAAAATGTTTTTTCCTGAATTTTATGATTTTTTCATCTTCCCATTAGGACATTTGCTTCATTTGGTACAAGTGTTTTCAAATTAGGCCTTAATTATCAGATGGGCAATCAACTTGATGGGTTGGTGAGCTCCTACAAACAGGGCACGAACTATTGAGACGAAGCCATTCATCGATGCAATCGGAATGGAAAGAATGTGTGCAATCAGGTATGAAACGAACAGTTTCTTTTGCGAGAAACTCAGATAAACAAATTGGGCAGGTACCATCGTTTATACCTGGGATGCGGTTGCTTTCCCCTATTATGACTTTAGTGTAGGATTGAATGGTGGAGTCGTCTAGGCCTCGTTCGGTGGTTATATGTATCGAATTGTCAATGTCTTGTCGGTTTACATTGTTTCTACTATACTTGATGATAAGCCAACACGAGAAAAAGACGATAGCTGGAAAGATAACTGCCATGAAAACTATCCTGATTGCCGACAAACCTGTAAAAAAAGATGTTTCAATCTCATTGTTCAAACTTAAAAACCAAACAATCAAATTCTTTTTTGGTTAGATTGGAATTGGAGTTGAGGATTACATTTCTTAAATTTCAATTCCACTTTTTTATTCCACTATTTTAAAAGAGTCATTTTTTTTTATAAAAGGAATATGTGAATTTCAATTGAAATATCTTAATTTTGAATTAAAATTATTTTATTTTATTTTAAAAGGTGAGACATTTTTTTTCATTAATATCTAGAAACAGAAACAAATAGACCAGTGTAACTTAAAAAACCTTTAAGACAGAAAAGTAAATACAATTTTATTTGAATATTATAATTGACCTGTAATTCAACTTGATTCTTATAAAATTAGAATTACATCATTTGAAAAAGTAAATATTATTCCATTATTTTTCTTTTTCTTATAATGTTTTGTAAAAGTAAATTCTAAGAATCATGTTAAAAAATATCTCAATGACTTTACACTTGAGCTAATTATAATTTTTTTATTATTATTAAGAACAACTATGTTTGGATTGATGTAGATAGAATTAAATTTTAAATTTTATGATTATTGAATTATTTAAAATATAATTCAATTATTATGTTTGAAATAATCATAAAATTTATTTCCAAAGTGTAAGGGGATAATTGAAAGTCTACCAGTTTTAAATATTTCAAGTTGTTAAGACTATGATTTGATATTTGTTTTTATGTTGCCTCTTGATTATGTGCAAACGTTTTGGCACCATATATTATATTATAGTAATTATTTCTTTTTAGGATGAATCAAATATAATTTGAAATTATAATTATAATTTTATAATTATTGAAGAAATTTAATATAATTCATTCATATATATGAAGAAATTTAATATAATTATTGAGAAATTTATTTGATATTCTTCTTCTATTTTATTTATTTTATTTAAACCTATAGTTATCTAAATTTATTTTAGCTAAATTTATTTTAGCTAAATTTATTGACTTGAACAAATCAACACATTTTAATTTCATGAGAATCATTCATTTCTAATTTTTATTATTCTTATAAATTCTTAAACAAACAACATAAATTGAAATCGAAAAAGCCAAAAGATTCGCAATACTTAATGAATATGTGACTCACCCGGTTCTATATACATGCATCCGACATCTAGGCTTCCGACACTCTTAAGCCTACAAACGCCGCCACTCTTTTCACAAGGCTCACATCGCGGGCTATACCATGTTAGCCACAAATCACTAAACTCATCGCCCGGTAACCAATCATTTCCCAAGAAAGGAATAGGAACCGTAACAAATTTGTCACAATTTTGCATGTCATAAGTTGTAACATTCTCAACATAAATCGCCATGACAATATTTGTCGAATTGCTTAGGCAATTGACAACAAAAGGCAAATAAGTGGTCAAGTTCTTATAAGAAACAGGACAACTAAAGAAAGAATAGTTCTTATAAGTGTTACCCATAAAAGGAGAACTCGAAAGATTCAACCCGAGCATCCGACTAGGGAGACAATTGTTCGGGTCGTAGAGTTTTATTACCTGTGTCTTGTAGTTGATTTCTCGTATAGAGAAAGAACCCGAGAATGGAAGGTCTATTGTGGGTAATTCCTTGTTGCAAGTTAGACCGAAACCGGGATAGCCACATGTTTTGTCTTGTTGATTTGTTAGTAAGAATGGAAATCTGATTTCGAGACCACCATTGTTACATTTCGATGATTCGCAGGGATTTCGGGCATTAATGGAATGAATCAAGGGGGTGATGAAGATAAATAGAAAGATGATTATATTCAAGGATGCCATAAGCAAATGATGATGATCTAAAACATTTCAAAAAATTATAAGAATGGGTAATGTGTAAACCTTTCCCATGACTTGATCAAGGTAGTTAATTTCTTATGTGATAAAATATCAATTGGACAATAAATTGTGTAAAAATAGATTTGACCTTGTTTGAGCTTGTCAAAATACAAATATAGACACATTAATAAACCCTTAAACTATTTCTTATTCTCCCAAAAACTTTTTTTTATTTTTATTTTAAGACACTTGGAACATAATTAATAGTATAAGAACTCATGGTCATAAATTTGAATCTTCGCACTCGAAAAAACAAAACAAATATACAAGAAATAAGAGCCATAGTCAATCTAATGCTTAAGTTAACCATTGTTTGTATTTCATAATAAACTTAATTTTCAGTCTTCACTAGTATTGAACATATACATAGAGATCAAGCAAGTTCTAAAATGATGTGATTATTAGATCGAAATGTCGTCTATAAAGTTCTAAAATTTTAGTGATATTTTGTGTTTAATTAATTTTACTGTCATACATTCCACCTCAATTTAATATATTAGAAGTGAAAATCAAATTAAAATATTATATTTTCAAATATGATTTCATAATTGACATTGAGTTTGATCAATTATGTTGTATAAATATTCACCATATATATCAAAATCATGTCCGGGAGCTACAAACTTTATAAAACACATTATCTAGATCTCATTTGCTACAATTTTTTGGTTTGAATTTAGTGATGTTTTTATTGTTATTCCTTCCCATTTGACACTAACTAGTTGGAGAATCATCACGATGGTTTGGTGAACTCCGACAAACCGGGCATGAACGGTTGAGGCGAAGCCATTCATCGATGCAATCAACATGAAAACAATGTGTACAATCAGGTATTAACCGGACTGTCTCTTTCGCGAGAAACTCAGACAAACAAATTGGGCAGGTCCCGTCGTTTAGACCTGGGATGCGCATGCTTTCATCGAGAACCACTTTTGGATATGATTGAATGATGGAGTTATCTAAGCCTATCCCGGTTTCTATAGAAGATTGTGGAGACATTGCGATTGAGCCAAAACTTATATGTAGGGAATTGTTAATGTCTCTCCAATTCCTGTTGTTAATGTTGGATTTGATGACAATCCAACACGACAAAATTACAATAGCTGGTAAGATTATCGACATCAAAACAATCATCAATACTCTCATACCTGTAAAAAAAAACATTTGCTATGTTATCGTATTAACCATTAAATTCTCAAATTATCATCCAAATTTATATTTATTTTATTCCAAAAGTTAGACAATCAAATTCATGTTCTTCCGATTCAATGTGTTTTAAGTGAGAATTGAAAATAAAATATTTGATTTTTTAAACAATACTCAACAACCGCCTTAAACCAAATTTATAATTGTAATATGTTTGAATAGATTATAATCCATGGTACAATAGAATTAATATATATATATATATGATTTTATAAGTTTCTCAAAATTTAACATTCTTATTTTAGAAAATTCTAGGTTTGTTTCAAAGATAATCTTTGTTTATTCTTTATAATATTTTAAAAGATTCAATCCTATGCCAATGTATCATTTTATTTAAAACAAACTTTTTTTTCCATAAGTTTATTTAAAAATATATCAATGAAAAAAGACAGTACCCCCAAAAAATGAAAATTCTTATATTTTCAAAAAATTATAATGATTTAGAAAATGATATTGATCATAATTCAAAAACTTATTTGAACCATATCTAAAAATTATTTTATATACCAAATGAAACCACATGGCTAAGAATAATTATCTGGATTATATATAAAAAAAAAAAAACATTTTTATATCAAATGAATTGAAAATTCACACTATAATCCCAATAAATAATGATACATAGCACAATCTTATATTAAACAATGTTAATTAAATATTATGACCAAATGACATTTTCAAATATGATCATAATCATTTGTTAAAGTCAATCACATTAAATGCACGTAATCTCCATCATTGAAAGTTACTAAGTTGAATTTTGCCTTAATTTAACTATTGAAATAGTAGATTTTGATAACTAAAAGAAAAATTAATTGGCAAGAAAATACTAATTATATTGCAATTATTTTTCTTAAACTAATTCAAACGTTAGACATTAGATTATTTGATTTAAAACAGTCTGAATTTAGATGAGAATGCGTCAATAAATAAATTTATGAGAATGTGTCTAATTAATAACTTGTATAAGTTATAGAACATTATATTCTAATTCAATATTTTCTTATTCAAACTAAGATCCAAATCTACTTTCTCAAAGTGTTTCAAAATAGAATTATGAACGAGATATCACTCACCCGGATTCGAATAGAAGCATATGACATCTTGGCTTCCGACGCTCTTAAGCTGACAAACACCACCACTCATTTCACAAGGCTGACATCGCGGTCGATTCCATGTTAGCCACAAATCATTAAATCCATCACCCGGAAACCAATCATTTCCCAAGAACGGGACAGAAACCGTAACCATTTTCTCGCAATTTTGCATAATGTAGGTTGTAACATCCTCAACATAAACAGCCATAACAATGTTTGTGGAATTGCTTAGGCAATTAATAGTATAAGGCCAATAAATGGTCAAGTTCTTATCAACCGGACAACTAAAGAAAGAATAGTCCCTATATGGTTCACCCGTAAAAGGAGAACTCGAAAGATTCAATTCGAGGATCCGACCGGGGAGACAATTGTTTGGATCGTAGAGTTTTATTACCTGTGTCTTGTAGTTGATTTCTCGTATGAAGAAAGAATCGGAGAATGGAAGGTCTATTGCGGCTAATCCATGGTTACAATTTAGATTAAAACCGGGATAACCACAACTTTGATCTTCTTGACCTGTTAGGAAGAATGGAAATCTGATTTCGAGACCACCATTGTTACATTCGGATGATTTGCAGGGTTTTCGGGCATAAATAGGAAGAAGGAAGAAGGTGATGAAGATAAAAAGAGAAAGGAAGAACTTCAAGAAGGCCATTAAAGACATAAAGAAGCAAATGATCAAAAAAACATTTCAAATTATTATAAGAATGGTTAATAATGTGTAACACCCCTCAACGTGACATTATTTTAATTATTTAATTATGTGAGAAATCTCAACTTGCAAATAAAATGTAAAAAAATACTTATTCTTGTATTACAACATTCTTCAAAGTTGACCCTATTTGAGCTTGTCAGAAACAAATAAAACAAATTGTTTTATATTCAGTCTCAAAGTTTAGGTTAACCAGGAGATAGGAATGGTACCTGTATGCTGATAGATAGCCGTAGGTACGGGATCGGGGACGAGGACGAGGAGGTTGTGAAACTAAACTCGATATCCGATACCTGATTATATTAATATTAAAATTATTTTTTTTTATTAAAGTTTAATGTTTGACTTTTCAAATGTTTCATAAATACAAATACAACATTTAATTTGATCTTATCCACACTTTACTCTAAACATGGTCATAAATACACTATACTCCAACTTTAAATGTTTTATATTCCCCAAAAATTATTTCTCTACATACATCTTCCACTCAACTTTTATTTAATAACAAATATTATTTCTCTCTCATCATTCTAAGTAGATAAGTAATGTTTTTATTTAAATTTTTAATATTTTAATATTACTATTTTTAAATTATTTATAAAAGTTTATTTTTTCTTCAATATTTATAATCTTATAAGTTTTTTAATCGGGGATGGAGATAGGAGTATGGATACCCGGGTTAGGATTTGGGGTCGAGTAATAAAATTAAAATCGGGTTCAGAGATGAGTACTTCACTACTCGTCGGGTAGGGTGCCCGTTGTCATCCCTAAATTAACTCAATTCAATTCTTAAACTTGATCCTTCTATGAGTAGTTTTCGATGACAAGTTCGACACATTCCCATCGATCTACCGGTTTGGTTGGCCTGAAAATTAAACTTAAAACCGTTGTATAGTGACTTAGATGTGGCATAGGGTACTGGAGGGCACCAAAGCCTCAATCCTCCAACCACATTGAGTAAATTTTAACAAGTCCACTATAAAGTGCCTAACTTTCAAACTCTTATTTTTGGAATGAAAATATTTAATCCGCAAAAATATGTTTAGGCAGATTGTTCGGTGATTGCAAAAAAGAGTCATGTCAAAACTGGACTTAAAAAAAAGTTATTTATCAGTTTTCGTTTTGTCAATAACGTAAACTTGAGAGTTATATAAATTTTCGGATCTCAACCAATCATTTACTCTTTTTTAATTAACTTTTTTTTTTATCTATTATTTAGATAAATGTTTATAATTTTTTTAAATACCTTTTTTTATTTGGTTCAATTGATCACTAACCTATATATACTCTTACTACATACTTAATATGTGTTCATAACAAGGCATTGTCTTCAAGAATTGGTATAAACAATTTTTTTTTGTGATGTATGAAAATAATGAAAAATTGGAAAATTATTTTAAAATCGAGGAGGACATAAGGGAGACTCCGAGTAAATTAAATGTTTTTCATGATTACAATCAAAATCATCAAAGATTTTTTCATTTGGTATATGATTTTTTTCTTGATCATATAAAATCAAATTAGTTTTTACACTATGATTTGGATTAGAATGTGATTTATGTTACTACATTTTGTTTACAAATTAATTATTTTTCAAATCATATTCCAAATTATAAAGTATTATTTCCTATCATCATTATATTATACTTTAGATAATGTAATATTTGACAAACAAATGTTTTTTTTCATTCATGATCAACATAAAAAATTGTCCAGATCACATATAGTTGAGTCCTAGAACGAGTCTACTTTCTCCAAAAACCGCTTCATTTGTATTATTTAATAGTGGAATCGTTGCAAACACGATCCCGTTTAAACACTTCTCGGTTTATGTTCTACCTAATGCAACTGAAATAACTAAAATACCAATTGACATGAAAACAATATACTATATAGTATTGTGATCCAACAAAACTGAATAGACATTAAACAACATTTCTTTTTGTGGGTCTTAATTTGGTGACTTTTTTTCTTGTTAATTATTTGCATTAGACATTAATAGAGGGGACATCAACATGGGTTAGTGAAGTCCTACAAACCGGACATGAATGGTTGAGGCGAAGCCATTTATCAATACAATCCGAATGGAAACAATGTGTGCAATTAGGTATGAACCGGACTGTCTCTTTCGCAAGAAACTCGGACAAACAAATTGAGCATGTCTTGTTGTTGAGTCCCGGGCTGACATTACTTTCTCCGATTATGACAATGGGATATGATTCAATGGTGGAATCGTCTAAACCTCCTCCGGTTGTTGTAGAGAAATGTGGAGGCGTTGTGATTGAATCCAATCTTATATGTACCGAATTGTTAATGTTTTGTGAATTGTTATGAAATTTATAACAAGCCAACACCACAAAAACTATAATAGCTGGAATGCTAAATGACATCAAAAGAATCTTCAATACATGAGAAACTGTAAAAAAAAAGTTCATATGTTGAGATTTTTTTGTTTCTATATATTATTTAGTCATTTTATCTAAAAATAAACCATTTTTTAAATAACTGTTTGAGAAAATGATGAAATACCCTTTTATTAATTAAGAAAAGCAACAAATATTGTGAACTAATCAAAACTTTTACTTGGTAAAATTTTAAAATAAGACTAAATAATGTATCAAAATCCAAATAACTTTCTAAAAATGCAGATACCTTGTAATCAATCTTATAGCATTTATTTACTTTTTCAAATTATCAATTACAACATAAAATATTCTTATTTTCAGTCTATACTATTTTAAAATACTTTGACTATTAACCCGTCAAGATAACCCAATCGTAATAGTCGATTTAAGATATCAAAATGTCACGTATTCGATTCCAACCAGAAGCAGGGCATGCCGGTAGAGTGTGATACTAGTTTTCCTTAATTAAAACAAAATAAAAAATACTTTCACTATACCCAAATAATTCATTTTCTTATCCAACATTATTATTATTTAAAATAATTTAACTATTTTCAAATAACTATAAAACCCTTAATTTGTTAAGTTTACCCAGGTTAAGTCAAATTTCAGCTTGCTATATTAAGCTCCAATTATTAAAACCATCATCATTCCTCAAGGTCAACTACATATATATGCATTTTTATACATTTTTTTATATAGAACCAGATGAACACATTTGAAAACAAAATTTAGTAACCAAATAAAAATTTTATTATTCTTTTGTATCAGGCCATCTTTAAAACTAAATTAAGTTAGAATTTGTTAAATATTTGGTGGCAAAAATACTATATACATCATAATTTTTTTATTAACCTAATTCAAATGCTATAAATTAAGTCACTCACCCGGTTTTGGATAGAAGCATTCGACATCTTGGCTTCCGACATTACTCGTAAGCCCACAAACGCCACCATCCATTTCACAATACCCACATCGCGGTTTATTCCATGTTAGCAGCAAATAATCAAACTTGTAGTTGTAACTTTGAAACCGGTATTCTCCAGGGAATGGAACATAAAATACAGTAATTTCCACACAACTTCCAAAAATGTAAGATTTAGCATACTCGGCTTTAACAACAATGATAGTGTTTGTGGAATTGCTTAGGCAATTGACAATATATGACAAAGAAGAGTTGAATCCTAGTGGACAGCTTTTTAAAAAATATTCCTTACTATTGAAGTAGTTACCCATAAAAGGAGAACCTGAAAGATTCAATTCGATGAGCCTTTTTGTGAGACAATTGTTCGGGTCGGAAAGTTGTATTGTTTGTTGATTGTAGGAAATGCTTTGTATTAAGAAATGACCTGAGAATGGAAGGTCTATTGCGGGTAATCCCTGGATATTACAAGTTAGATTGAAACCGGGATAGCCACAATTTTCATCTTGTTGACCTTTTAGTAAGAATGGAAATCTTATTTGAAGACTATCATTGATGCAATTAGAAGATTTGCACGATTTTTTCGCATAAATAGGAAGGATGAGAATGGTGACATTGAAAACAAACAAAGAGATGAAGAGATTGAAGAAGGCCATCAAAGACATAAACAATTAATGATGATACAAATAAACATTTCAAAACTTATAATAATGGGTAATGTGTAAACCTTTCCCATGACTTGATCACATTAATTATTTTCTAATGTGAGAAGTCTCAACTAGACAATAAACTTATGTAAAAATAGACTTATTCTTTTATTATAACATCAAATCTTGTCAAAAGTATCTCCAGTTAAAACTAGAAAAAAAAATTTACAAGACAAATTTTGACAAACACAATTGAAGAGAAATGGCAACAGCAGTGTCACAAAAGGTAAAATAAATAACCAAATCAAGGTGCATATTGTAAGAACTAAAATCAATGTTAATATTATTTGACTCTCATAATTCACATCATTGTGTTGATTTAATTTTTTCAAATTTTCATATTGATACCCAACAACTTTTATAATTTTGTTTTACGTAGTTTAACCAACATAGTTTTGTTCTAGGTTAAGATGATTCTAGCTTTAATTAAGCGTTTTTATTACTATGTGTACAAGTTCAAATGTTTTTCATCGTCTTCATCGATGCATTGTCCTGTTTGACCTAATGCAGAGGAGTTAACGATTATAGTAATTCAAGTGGTAAGAGTTTTACTTAAAAAAAATTAAATCAAAGATTTCAGATTTTATTTTCACTAAAACCTTTGGATTTAAAGAGGTCATAATGGGAAGGTCATACTAGCTACTTTGAGAATAAATTAAGGTCACCAACAAAATAATGTAAGGAGCTCAAGGCAATATGACCCTTCAAAAAAAATAAATTAAAAAAATAATCCTTGAATAAAACAACACTGATGTTTGAAAACTAGTATTTGTTTTTATAATCATTGTCATAGTTTATAATCTCATTAAAAAATTACAAAAGTTATATTCTTTAAGAATATTTAGCAAACCATATCACATATTTCTCTAATCTTAAACATATCTTCAATACCCCAAACTCAAAAGAGAGAACTAATTAAATTGAAAACTCCATTAACCTTGAGGTAAATAATATGTGGCATAATATTATTTTCAAATTATTTTGTGTTCATGATTAAGGTATATATGATTTTGTTACTTCATTTTCATTTTCTATACAAATTATCTTTTAAACCATGTTTTAAACTTTGCTGTATTTCTTATATGTATTTGGTATATATATTTTATATCCATATATCGTGATCTGATTTTTTTTTTATGTTATCGTGATTTTTGATCACCATAACAAATATTAATTTTTGACATGGAACAAACTCGACCATGGTCTAATTATTATCAATTA
The DNA here is from genome assembly GCF_907164915.1 of Impatiens glandulifera. Classification (NCBI taxonomy): domain Eukaryota; kingdom Viridiplantae; phylum Streptophyta; class Magnoliopsida; order Ericales; family Balsaminaceae; genus Impatiens; species Impatiens glandulifera. The sequence continues at coordinate 53,348,097 of NC_061867.1, read as the reverse complement.
TCACAAAATCTGCCAAAACAATTTTTTTACATTAAACAATATTTACACTAAACAAGTATATATATATGTCATTTGCTACATTTTTTGTTTGTGTCTTGTCTTCTGAATTTGGTGGTTGTATTTCTTGTTATTCTTTCTCATTGGACATTAACAAAGGAAGAATCAACATGAGTTGGTGAAGTCCGACAAACCGGGCATGATGGGTTGAGGTGAAGCCATTCATCAATGCATTTAGAATGGAAATTATGTGTGCAATCTGGTATGAACCGAACAGTCTCTTTCGCGAGAAACTCAGACAAACAAATTGGGCAGGTTTTGTTGTTGAGTCCCGGGCTGAGACCGCTTTCTCCGATTATGACAATGGGATAGGATTGAATGGTGGAATCGTCTAAGCCTCCTCTGGTTGTTGTAGATGATTGTGGAGGCGTTGTGGTTGGACCCAAACTTATGTTTCCGGAATTGTTAATGTTTTGCGGATTCTCTTTTTTATGACATTTATAACAAGCCAACACAACAATAACTGAAATAGCTGTAATGCCAATTGGAATCAAAATACTCTTCACTACACGAGAAGCTGAAAAAAAGATGATATGTCTTAGTTTATAATATCTTGAAAGGTGTAATACTAAAAATATTTATTCAATTGATCTAAAAATAACATTTTGAAAAAATGATGGAAGTACCCTTTTATTTATAAAAAGAAACAAATTAATGCTGTGAACTAATAAAAATTATTACTTGTTAAAATTTTCAAATAAAACAAACTAAAATAATACCTTATTTCATGTTAAGTAATAAATTCTTAATGGAGTTTCAAATTTCAGTTAATCATGAACAAACAAGTTAAATTCCTGACATTTTTGTTGAAGAATACAAGTGAAAAAATTAATTAGAAGTGTTAGCAAATAGCAAGTACAAAATGTGTAGAAATTTTGGTTATATACTCAAACCAACTATATATATTTATATACTTTATAAAAATACAAGAATGTACCCAAAAAAAGATATGATCCTAGAAGTACAAAACCATGTCATTATAATCATTTGAATATTGGTTTTATATGTGAGCTACTTATAATTTGGAGGTTTTCGGGTTTATAGATTATTTGAAATTAATTTCAATAACTCATCATTCAATTTAAAATATTTTGACTATTATACTCAAATAATTCACTTTCTTAACTTAAAATAATTGAACTATTTCCAAATAACTATAAATCCCGAAATTTGTTAAATTTGCCCTGCTTAAGTCAAATTTCAACTTGTTATATTTAACTCCAAAAACATAATCATTTCTCAAGGTCAACCACATACATATGAATTTGTATACACTTTTTATATATAGAACCAGATAAACACATTTGAAAACAAACTTTAGTAACGATTACGAATTTTATTCTTCTTTTTGTATCGGGTCATCTTTAAAACTAAATTAAGTTAGAATTTTGCTTATACATTGAGTAATTTGCTAAAAAATAGGTGACACAAATACTAATTATATCATAAATATTTTTCTCATAACCTAATTCAAATGCTATAAATTAATTAGTCACTCACCCGGATTAGGATAGATACATTCGAAATCTTGCCCGAAAGTACTCGTAGGACCACAAACGCCATAATCCATTTCACAATACCGACAATGCGGATTATTCCATGTTAGCCACATATAATCAAAATTGTAATAGAAACTCTGAAAGATGTAGTCGTCTCCAGGGAACGGAACATTAAACACAACCATTTTCTTGCAATTTGGAAAAATGAAAGGTTCATAATACTCGGCTTTAACAACAATGACAGTGTTTGTGGAATTGCTTAGGCAATTGACAGTATATGACAAAGAAGAGTTGAATCCAAATGGACAGCTTAATAATGAGTATTCCCTATAGTAATTACCCATAAAGGGAGAACCTGAAAGATTCAATCCGATGAGCCTTTTGGGGAGACAATTGTCCGGGTCGTAGAGTAGTATTACTTGTTGATTGTAGGAAATGTTTTGTACTAAGAAACGCCCTGAGAATGGAAGGTCTATTGATGGTAATCCTTGGCTATTGCAAGTTAGATTGAAACCGGGATAGCCACAATTTTCATCTTGTTCACCTTTTAGTAAGAATGGAAATCTTATTTGAAGATTATCGTTGGTGCAATAAGAAGATTTGCACGATATTTTCGCATAAATAGGAAGGATGAGAATGATGATATTGAAAACAAACAAAGAGATGAAGAGATTGAAGAAGGCCATCAAAGACATAAACAATTAATGATGATACAAATAATTAAACATTTCAAAACTTATAATAATGGGTAATGTGTAAACCTTTCCCATGACTTGATCAAATTAATTACTTTCTAATGTGAGAAGTCTCAACTAGACAATAAATTTGTGTAAAAATAGACTTATTCTTTTATTATATTTATTAGAGTTGAACATCAAATTTTGTCAAAAGTATCTCAAGTTAAACCGACAAAAAAACATTACAATCCAAATTTTGACACACAATTGAAAAGAAATGGCAACAACATTAATGTCACAAAAGGTAAAATAAAGAACTAGTCAAAGGCATATTGTAAAAAGCTAAAATCAATGTTAATCTTTGGATCACTTGATGTTGTGACCAATAATGCGTCTATCAACGCACTGGTTTGTTTGACCTACGTTTAACTCATTAAAATAATTCAAGTGTTAGGGTTTCACCTAAAATCAAATATTTTAGATTTGATTCTTACTCCGAACGTTCTTATTTAAAGAGGTCGTAACCATGAGGATCATATTAGCTACTCGAAAATAAACAAATAATGTAGAGGATTTTTTATACTAGTCTCCAAATTTAAAAAATTTAAAAATTATCCATTGAATAAAACAACACGTTTTTATGAAAACTAGTATATGTTTTATAATCTGTCAAAATTTACAATCTCATTAAAAAAATAACCAATGATAATGCAAACCATGATATATTCAATTAGACTTACAATACCCAAAACATGAAAGAGACAACTCATTAAATTAAAAGCTTCATTAATCTTGAGGTAAATATTATGTGAACATTACAATCCAAATTTTGGCGCGACACAATTGAACAAAAATCGCAACAACATCGATGTCACAAAATATAAAATAAAAAACCGAGTAAGTGCTAAAATAAAAAGGTTAATCTTTGACTCACTTGATGCTGAGATGAATATTGTCTATTTTTCTATAATCGTAATTCACATCATTGTGTTGTTTAAACCTTTTCCAAACACTTTATATTGACATCCAAAAACTTTTATAATTTTGTTTTAGGTTAAACCAATACTAGCCTTAATTAAGCTAAGGCGTTCTATTACTAATAGGCACCGAAAAGTTCGACGTTTTTACTTGGCTCCATCGATGCACCGATCTCTTTGACATGTGAGCTCATTAAAATAACTCAAATAGTAAAGGTTTTACCTAAGAAATCAAATAGTTTAAATTTGATTCTCATTTAAAAATGTTCTAATTTAAGGGTTGTAACTCACGGAAAACCTTGTCCTGAAAAAGCTCGAGATTCGAGAAATTTTAACATAGTTTGCATGTCAGGAATATTTTTAAAATAAAACATTATTTTAAAAAAATTTAAATAAATCATGACAGTTTTGAAATTAATTATACAAATAATTAATTTGGGTTCAAGTTTAAATAATCTTTAGATGTGTCATAATCAAATTAAAATTTGTTTTTTAGAAATCTTTGTTTAAATTAATTTAAAAAATTATTTATTTGAAATAGAGTCTCTAATTAATTTTTAAAATCAATAAAAGGTGTACGTATATAAACGTATTTTTTACCAGAATTTTGTTTAGCTCGAAGTTTGGTGATACTCTGGAAAGGCTTTCGCGCTTCATCCTCCGTACCCGTTTTGAAAACGGTCTCTATTTTATAAAATCTTAACTTTTGAAAATTAGTTATATAATGTTTTACTTAACCAATTATTCTTCCAGTCATAGAGATATACAAATTTTCGTGTATTTAAAAATTGTAATAACAATATTTAAATACTGGTACATATTGCTGATGACGATGACTAGGGAGAAAAATACTTGAAGAATATTAGTATTTAAAGGCATTAAGGTTTAAACATATATCCAAACGAGCCATTATCAAAATATTATTTTGTGGAAATATCCCAAAAATATTTTTAAATCATTTTATATTTTTTAGGATTTTTAGAAAATGGTTTGAAGTCCGAAAATTACAAAAATAATTTGAGAAATTGAAAAATGCAATCAAATAGGCCCTATGACAGGTGTCCTTGGTCCTGGGTGCATTTTTATTAGTCGAGGATAAAAGCCCTCGGTCCTAGATCAGGAGTCCCTCAGTCTTGGGTCAGGATTCTCGGTTGGGATGCAAAAGCCACCAACCCTAGGTTTGGGAGTTCTCGGTCAGGCGCGAGACTCCTCGGTCGGATGTAAAAATCATCGGTCAAAACTCTCGGTCTGGTTGAAAAACATCAGTCAAACCTCTTAATCTTGGCTGAAAAGCCTCGGTTGGACCTCTCGATCCTGGTTAAAAGTTCTCAGTCGGAGCTCTTGGTCCTGGTCGGAATTATCGGTCCTCAAGAATATCAAAACTACAGATTTTATAATTTTGATTAAGGCCTGAATCCTTTGATCCAAGGACTTGGGTAGCTTCTGAAAGTTCCTATGATCATCATGAATATCATCATAATGTATCATTTGACATGGGTGATGTTTAATTTGTTCAAAATAGTTTGAATGCCAAAAATCGAGTTTGGGTTTTATAGTTTAATGAAGTGTGAGGAGCTTACCAATAGCTTCCTTATACTTCATATGATTGATTGATACCAAAACATGAAACCAATTCAAGAACTTAACATTTTCATTTATTTTGAAAATTTTGTTTTTGAACAAATGTGATCGGGATGAATCAAACATGATCCAAATAAGTGCCCAACATCATTAGAAACATGTTGGGAAACTTTTTGGGATGTTGTTCTTGAGGGTTAGCTCAAAATAGAAAACCCGATTTGAATTTTTCATGGGGAATTTCAATTTAGATTGACTGTGTTTCACTTCAACACAAAGCTTGCAAATAATCCTTAGATCGTTTTTCAATCAAGAAATTGATTAATTAGACAGTATACTGAACTGTCAAAACTGAAATGTAAAAATTCCAATTCAAACTAGTAATTCGATATAGAGGATGATTGGAAGTTGACCAAGGATTAAAGAACACTCCTTAGACCTTAGAGAAGCTTTCAGGATACTTAAATCCGAGCTTTAAGGCATGGTACATAATTTCGAAAAATCTAGAAGCTTGCAGCTTCAATGAGATTTTCTGAAAATTTGAATTGAAGACTTCAGAGATGATCTCTTGCCTTCAGAATCCTTAGTGGAGGCTATTTATAACCTCCCAAGGTCGGTTGATCGACCAAGTGGGATGGATTGAGTCAAACAACTATGATGGTTTGGCTGTTCTTCTGGTCAATCGTTGGCGTAGGCAGTAATAACGATCCTAGATGTAGGGGAAATAATTATCGAAGTAGGGTGATCATTTCACTTTTTGAATGGAGTCAAACCATCAAGAAACGATAGAGTTCCATCTTTGAAAAATCAAATATGGCTAATATTCTTATATGCCCGGTGATCGCGATAAAGACAATGATCCAGGGCGAAACGACGTTGTTTTTGGGCGTATTTAGTGAACATGGGATGCTCCGTTGGTATTCCATCTAGGTTTCGTTTGCGATGGAGCGTTCCATCGCATTTCGGCTAACGGTGTTGAGCCGCGCGTTAGTCATTTGTATGCGGCGCGAAAATGCATTCCTTACGTTACAGCGGGCGATGAGGACAACTACTTGGCATTGGATGACAATCCAACGCTCATCTGATGACTGACTGTAATTTATGTTGCAGCGATTCTTCTAGGTTTCGGCTATAATAGATTACAAATTTATTTATTTTTATTTTAATCTAAAGGATTTATTTGAAATTGATTTTTCTTTTACCCTTTTGGTTTTGTTTTTAAATCTTTTAAAATACACAAAATATTTAAAATAAATATGACATTTATTTTGTCAATTTATTTTATTTTTGGGTTTAATAAATAATTTATTTGGGATAAAATGGATAAAATATTTATTCTAAATTTTTTTTATTTTAATCCCTTAACCTTTTTAAAATTAATTTAAGATAAAATGGGTACATCATTTATCCCAAATTATTTTATTTTATTTTGGATATTATCCTTAATTAATTTATGATTTAATTATTACAATAATTAATCCAATCAATTATTTGATTAGGCTTTGGCCTTGGAGTTAATTATTTTGATTTTATTTATTCAAAAATAATAAAAATAATTATTTTAATTTTATAAATTGGGTATGTAGATTTTTAGTTCTTACAGAGTGCTCCTCTCGAATCAAGTTTGATTACAACAAATTGGTTTTGAAAACGCCGAGTATGACATTTAATACTAAGTTTTTCATATCCAATTTATATTATTAAGAGTGATGGAAAGATAGAACTTGTAGCAATCTGTCGGTGGAGTGACTGGTGTTGCTATGTATATCATTCATTGAGGTGCTTCCAAGTGTTAATTAAGGATCTTTCTTTGGTGATTATCATAACAAGGATAACTCTTGGAATCTTGTTTCATAGATCTTAACAAAGTATTCGTAAAATCCATATGATAATGATACAAATATAATCATAAATATTTGGAAAAAAATCAATTCCTATTTAGCATGAACATAAACAGATTATTCAAGATAGTCATATACAAATGTCTAATGGTTAATGTCACTTGATGAGACATGGAGGATTCACGAAAGTTTTAGCAACTTTTCATGTAAGTTACTAACAAGTAACATCTTAGGGTGATCATATGTGTCTGATCACAAGACTGTAAACATATGACTCTTTATAAAAGTTGATGAGCTTATCACAGGGCTTACTAACAAGTAATGCATAGGGTGATCATATACAAATGATCATGGAACTATCAACAAATAGGTTTATCGTGGGAGTTGACAAACTTGTCACAAAGGGTTACCCACAGGTAAAGTTGAGGGCAATCATGGTATAAATGATCGTAGTACTATCAATAGATATATTTTTTTTAATTAGAAGGAGAACACCAATTGAGAAATATAATTTTGATGGGGTACCTATCGACATATAAGGTTTGAGTACCTATCGAGAGATAGGGTTTGGGTACCTTGATCAAGAGATAGGGTTTGTTTTGAGTACCTATCCGAGTGATATGGTTTGAGTACCTATCGAGAGATAGGATTTTGGTACCTATCGAGAGATAGAGTTTTGGTACCTATCAAAATATAGAGTTTTTAAACCTATTAACAAATATGGATTTTGACAGAATCATATACAAACGATGTCTCGTACCTATCAGTATATAGGGTTTTGATGGAATCGTATAAAAATGATATCTCAGACCTATCAATAAATAGAGTTTTGATGGATTGTGTACGAACGATCTTTGGTGCTTATCAATAGATAAGGTTTTTGATATTAACAAATAGGAGTCTAAATGGAATTGTGTACGAACGATTTATCATACCTATCGACAAATAGAGTTTGTACGGATAGGGTTTGGATGGATCATGTACGAATAATCTCAATACTTGTCGACATACAAGGTTTTACAACAAAATCGTGTGGAAATGATGTCTCGTTCCTATCGACAAATAGGGTTTAGGGACCTATTAAAAAAATATAGGTTTGTGACAGAATTGTATACAAACATGTCTCGCACCTATCGATATATAGGGTTTTGGCGGATCATGTACGAATGATCTTAAGTACTTATCGACAAACAAGGTTTAGGTACCTATTGATAGATAGAGTTTTAGTGGATCATGTACGAATGATCTTGGTACATATCAACATATAAGGTTTTGGGTGAATCATTGTACAAACAATGTCTCGTACCTATCAACATATATGGTTTTAGTGGATCATATACAATTTCTCCCTTGGCAATGTGCCTTTTTGATGACATATATCTACCTCGAGTTGTGATTCTTCTTGAATCACTACTTGTGTCTTCATTGTGTGTGCTCCAACTTTGTCAAACTTTACATATTGACCTAGCATAACTTATCTCCACCTTTTTTTAGCCAACTCTATACCCTTTGACATTCTCTGAAAATCCAATAAAGAAAATTTTCATTGTTGTTGGATTCAACTTCCCTTGCATTACCATGAGTTAATGTTCTTGTACCAATAACTCATTTCTTACCCAATTCTTGCAAGTCTTTGAGGCCAAGCCTTAGGTGTTAGAACTTTGATATATATTAAGTGACCTTAGAGATAATAACTTGCTCACCAGCAATGGTCAATCTCTTTCCTTCTAAGTTTAACCTTTTCGAGTATGCTTCTTTAGTTTTAGGCAATCTTTTATAAAGTGTCATTCCTCTTAACACTGGAAGCACTTCACATTTTCTTTAGTCTTTAATATAGACTTAGAACTCTTACTGCTTTGTCTTCTTTCTCATGATTTTGTTCACTCTTGCAAATATGTCTTCTCCATTGTTTTCTTGTCTACAATTTGCCCTCTTGGTTTGTTCCTTAGACATCAAGTAACTCAATCTTCTTCCACCCCAAACTTGGTAGTCATTCATACCAACAAGAACTACAACTTGGACATCTATTGGAAACCTCCTTAGAACTTGTTAAGAACCTTGGATCATTCAAGCTCTTCAGTTTTCTCTCCTCTCGAATAGCCTGGCTCTAATACCACTTGTTGGGATACCAAGAGATGAAGTATCCCTTAATACAAGAACAATAACAACATTGAACAATTGTGGAAATGAAAGAAAGTAACTAAAGAACGCATATATAATATTTATAGTGGTTCGGCAAAAATAGGCCTACATCCATTTTCAAAGTAAAAGAGACTCTCAACTTTATTATCAAGATTGTTATAAGAGTATTACAATAATTCTCTCACAAGGAAGCGACACTCTCGAGGCAAAAGACTTGACTTTCTAAAGTGTCCGACTACACTTTTAAATAAGTCCCGATTAGGTCAATTTCAATATTTTGTCAAAACTCTCAAAGAGACTTTTCAAAATATTCTTACCATATTTCTTAATTGTATTTTCATAATAAAAGATTTAATTTCTTTTTGTGATAATTTTATTTCCTAATATCAAGATTTTACACCAAAAGATATAATTTATTTTGCTGAATATACTATTTCTTTGTACCAAGATTGTGTACCATGAATATACCATATTTGTAATATTGTAAATCTATTTCAACCGTCTTTTTGTAAGACAATTGTTCGGGTCAGAGAATTGTATTATTTGTTGATTTTAGGAAATGCTTTGTATTAAGAAATAACCTGAGAATGGAAGGTCTATTGCGGGTAATCCCTAGCTGCTACAAGTTAGATTGAAACCAGGATAGCCACAATTTTCTTCTTGTTGACCTTTTAGTATGGATGAAAACCTTATTTGAAGACAATCATTTATGCAATTAGAAAATTTGAAGGATTTTGGGGCATACATAGGAAGGATAAGAATGGTGATATTGAAAACAAACAAAGAGATGAAGATATTGAAGAAGGCCACCAAAGACATAAACAACCAATGATGATACCAATAAACATTTCAAAACTTATAAGAATGGGTAATGTGTAAACCTTTCCCAAGTTAATTATTTCTTAATGTGAAAACTCTCAACTAGCCAATAAAATGCGTAAAAATACACTTATTATTTTATTGAGGAGTGATAGAGGAGGAAATGATGGGTCATTATATCACTGGTTGTAAAAAGAATAAAGGGCGAGAAGATAGAAATTTTGTTATTTTTTCGGCCAATCAGATTGCGCCATGTCAATCCCTCTGTATATCATTTCTTTATTTTATTATAAAATCAAATCTTGTCAAAAGTATCTCTTGTTAAACCCGTCAAAAAAACATTACAATAGAAATTTTTGACACGCACAATTGAAAAGAAACGGAAACAACATCAATGTAACGAAGGGTAAAATAAATAACCGACTCAAGGCGCATGTTATAACAACTAAAACCAATGTTAATATTATTTAACTCTCATAATTTACATCATTGTGTTGTTTGAACTTTTCCAAATTTTCATATTGTCACCCAAAAGCTTTTATAATTTTGTTTTACTGTATTTAACCAACATAGTTTTATTTTAGGTTAAGTTGATTCTAGCCTTAATTAATCTCAGTTGTTTTATTACTATGCGTTGACAAGTTCGACGCTTTTCATCATCTTCATCAATGTCTTTGTCTGTTTGACCTAATGGAGAGGAGTTAACCGATTAGAATAACTCAAGTAACACGAATTTTACTTAATAAATTTCAGATTTTATTCTCACAAAACGTTTTGATTTAAAATGGTCATAGATATTAATTTTCTAATTTTATTATATTTTTTATGTTAACGTGATTTTTAATAAACATAACAAATATTATTTTTTTGACATGTAACAATCTCAACTATAATTATTATCAATTATCACAAAATCTGCCAAAACAATTTTACATTAAACAATATTTACACTAAACAAGTATAGATGTCATGTGCTACATTTTTTGTTTGTGTCTTGTCTTCTGAATTTGTTGGTTGTTTTCATGTTATTCATTCTCATTGGACATTAGTACCAAAGGAAGAATGAACATGAGTTGGTAAAATCCGACAAACCGGGCATGATGGGTTGAGGTGAAGCCATTCATCAATGCATTCAGAATGAAAACAGTGTGTGCAATCTGGTATGAACCGAACAGTCTCTTTCGCGAGAAACTCAGACAAACAAATTGGGCAGATCTTGTTGTTGAGTCCCGGGCTGAGGCCGCTTTCTCCGATTATGACAATGGGATAGGATTGAATGGTGGAATCATCTAAGCCTCCTCTGGTTGTTGAACTCAAGCTTATATTCACCGGATTGGTAATGTTTTGCGAATTCACTTCTTTATAAAATTTATAACAAGCAAACACAACAATAACTACAATAGCAGTAATGCCAAATGAAATTAAAATCTTCTTCACCTTCATGTTCATGTTTATTATGTTCCCTGCATGAGAAGCTGTAAAAAAATATGATATGTTAGCTTATTTCAAATAAAACAAACTAAAATAATATAAACTTAAAAAAATCAAATACCTTATTTCATGTTAAGTAATGAATTCTTACTGGAGTTTCAAATTTCAGTTAATGAACAAACAAGTAAAATTCCTTACATTTTTCTTGAAGAATACAAGTGGAAAAATTAATTTAGAAGTACAAAATGTGTAGAAATTTTGGTTATATACTTAACCAACTATATAAAATTATTTTCATACAGCTACACTATTATATATCTCTAATTTATAAAAATACAAGAATGTACAAAAAAAATTGATCCTAGAAGTACAAAATCATGTCATTATAATCTTTTGAATTTTCATATGTGAGACTACTTACAATTTAGAGGTTTTCTGGTTTGTAGATAATTTGAAATTAATTTAAATAACTCAGCATTCAATTTAAAATATTTTGACTATTATACCCAAATAATTCACTTTCATAATTTAAAATAATTCAACTATTTCCAAATAACTACAAAACCCTAAATTTGTTATGTTTATCCAGCCTAAGTCAAATTTCAACTTGTTATATTTAACTCCAAAAACATAATCATTTCTCAAGGTCAACCACACATATATGAATTTGTATACATTTTTTATACAGAACCACACATTTGAAAACAAAATTTAGTAACCGAATAAAAAATTTATTTTCCTTTTTGTATGGGGCCATCTTTTAAACTAAATTAAGTTAGAATTTTGTTTATACATTGAGTAATTTCTAAAAACTAGGTGACAAAATACTAATTATATATCATAAATATTTTTCTTATAACCTAACTCAAATGCTATAAATTAAGTCACTCACCCGGTTTTGGATAAATTACGATACATTCGAAATCTTGGCCGACAGTACTCGTAGGACCACAAACACCACCATCCATTTCACAATACCGACAATACGGATTATTCCATGTTAGCCACAGGTAATCAAAATTGTAATCGAAACTCTTTATAAAGTTATAGTCACCTCCAGGGAACGGAACATTAAACGCAACCATTTTCTTGCAATTTGGAAAAAAGTAAGGTGTAGCATACCCCTCTTTAACAACAATGACAGTGTTTGTGGAATTGCTTAGGCAATTGACAGTATATGACAAAGAAGAGTTGAATCCAAATGGACAGCTTAATAATGAGTATTCCCTATAGTAGTAGTAAGTACCTATAAAAGGAGAACCCGAAAGATTCAATCCAATGAGCCTTTTTGGGAGACAATTGTCCGTGTCGTAGAGTTCTATTACTTGTTGATTGTAGGAAATGTTTTGTACTAAGAAACGCCCTGAGAATGGAAGGTCTATTGATGGTAATCCCTGGCTATCGCAAGTTAGATTGAATCCGGGATAGCCACAACTTTGATCTTGTTGACCTTTTAGTATGAATGGAAATCTTATTTGAAGATTATCATTTGTGCAATTAGAAGATTTGCACGATTCTTTGGCATAAATAGGAAGGATGAGAATGATGATATTGAAAACAAACAAAGAGTTGAAGAGATTGAAGAAGGCCATCAAAGACATAAACAAATAATGATGATACAAATAAACATTTCAAAACTTATAATAATGGGTAGTGTGTAAACCTTTCCCATGACTTGATCAAATTAATTATTTTCTATTGTGAGAATTCTCAACTAGCCAATAAAAATGTGTAAAAATACTTATATTTTTATTATATTAACTACTCTTAGCGTGTGGAAATTATAAATCTCTAATAAATCTTTTTGATATTTTTTTTTTAGTATTTAGGTGCTCAAATCTAACTCCCTTAAAACGATTTATAATAACGTAAGAAAATAAAACAATACATATATTTATATTGATTCACTTAAAAAAAGGTATGTCTATTTTAGTCCGCACCTAATTTCACTATTAAGATATAGTTCTTTCTTCGCTAAATTTATCTCTCTATAATTGTGTTTTCCAATGTGAAATCTTTAATAATAACCTATTTATAAAGTAAATATTAAGGTATAAAATTTAATTAACTCTTGATCAGTCTAAACCTAAACCAAATAAACTCTAATTAACTTTTTTTATTTTTTAGAGTTTATTATATGTATAACCATCATAACTTAACAATTTTTTTTATATATGATACTCGGACAAAAGTCCTAAAAAACAATACATTACAAGTATTTACCTAATTTGTTATAAGTTAAAAAACACAACATCAATGTCTCAAACGGTACAATGAGTTCCAAGTTAATATTTATCCGTTTTAATTTAAATCATTTTTTTGTAGTAAGAAACGAATCTGTAACATTTTGGTCTTTTAGGTTGGGCTTTTTTTATGTTAAGATTAGATTTGTCTAATTTGCTGCATTTGTAATTTTGATGTTTAAACTTTTTCCAATTTGTTTGATCACAATTATGATATTAATATAACCACAGTTTAATATAATGTAAAGGAGAATAATTAATGTAAAAAAAACTAAACCCTTGATCAAAGCAATAAGCCTATTTGAAAAATAATATTTTTCTATTAACTTGATAAAGTAAATGTTCAAACAGTGACCAGTCATATGTTACATAGCAATTTCTATTAACTTTCCTTATTGAGTTGTTTATATGGTTGATATTCAGCACAAGGAAACGACTGGAGAATTGGCCTGAAGTTTTGACGGTTGCTGAAAATATTTATAATTTTTACAAACCGAAATAATGTATCAACGTTTAAGTTGGAATCACACTAAATTCAGAGTCAATTTAGTCATAGAGATTTGTTCAACCGACAAACGTTATGCGCTTAAATGAGATAATTGAGTTTTGCTCGCGATTCGACTGGAACTAAGGACTTGAATGGAATTGAAGAGCTCTCACGCTAAAGGGTGAAAAAAGTGTTATTGAACGAGATTGAGTGAAATGCTTACACCCCAACAAGATAGGGGCGGGCCAAGGATAAGTTGTAGCAACGCGCTAACACGCCTTTATTTTATATAAAATAACAAAGTTTACTTATTAAGTCGTAGGATTAGGTTTAAAGCAAAAAGTAAGGAGTTTTTAATTCGTTATAGTTTAGTTTTGAAGACAACCTTCACTTCCCCACAACCAATAATTTGAAGTTTGGACATTCAAGATCTTTTAAATTTTATCATTCAATCAATTTCTAAACCTTTTTATTTTATTAATATTTTTTCGTTGTTCCACGTCATTGTCACATCTTTATTAATACTAACTTCCACAAATTGAAGCATCTATAGTATGAGAAGAAATACCAACAATGCATCAATGGAATCAACCTCGAAATATTGTTCTACAATCAACTAAATTACTCGTGTCATTTAGAGATTAATAGAGGTCTAATTTTTGTATTTATATATAATGATTATTTCATTTGAAAATCAACCAAGTTTAAATTGAAAATGATTTCTTTTGTCATATTATATAAGAATTTGTTAGATCATTATAGTATTTTTAAATCATGTTCTAAATTAAAGTATTATGAATACTTGGCTATCCTCGGGCACTTTAGTTTTTTTTGCGGATTATATAGCTTCTTCATAACACTTTGGTTTCTAAATTAGACGATATATATGATAAAAAAAAATTGTTTTCAAATGAACAAGTGGTGTATACATATTAACAAGACAATGAATTCATGTAGGAAGCTACAAACATTAAACAAGTTATCTAAATGTATCATTTACTACAATTTTTTTTGTGCGAGTCTTTGTATGGTTTTTTATTTTCTTGTTATTCACTCCCATTAGATATTAACACGGGTTAGTGAAATCCGACAAACAGGACATGAATGGTTGAGGCGAAGCCATTTATCAATACAATCAGAATGAAAACAATGTGTGCAATTAGGTATGAACCGGACTGTTTCTTTCGCGAGAAACTCAGACAAACAAATTGGACATGCCTTGTTGTTGAGTCCCGGACTGAGGTTGTTTTCTCCGATTATGACTTTGGGATATGATTGAATGGTGGATTCGTCTAAGCCTTCTCTAGATGTTGTTGTAGAGGATTGTGGAGGCGTTGCGAGTGAACCAAAGGTTATGTGCGTAGAACTATCGTTAAGCTCTTCATGGTTTTCTTTCAAACACTTTTTCATCAACCAACAACATGATATAATTACACTAGTTGGAATTACAGTCGACAGAAAAATAATCATCAATGCCTTCAAAACTGTCCCAAAAAAAAGTTGCTATGTTAGATTGTTTGAAATCAATTATTAATATTATTTCCAAATAAATCAATTGTTTGATTATTGTTACCTTCCAAATATCATCATTTAAATCACTTCAAACATTACTTTTAACTTTATTTTTATAATATTCTAAAAGATTAAATACTAAAATAATTAGTCATTATATTTAAAATCAAAAATATTTTTTACCTAAACTAATTAAGTGTTAAGAGTCTTAAACAGGACGAATATGTCTGATTCGATTTCCAATAAAAACGATTTAAACTAAGGTGGGGCATCTTATTATGGAATACTAACTTTTAATTATTTTTAAGAAAAAAGAATTTTGTACATAAAAATATTAGGATCATGATTCATGTCAAATTAGAAAGAAAGGTTTATTTAATAAAAAGATACTATTTCATTATATTATAACCTTATTGTTCCATATATAACCATATTTAATAATCGGTTAAGTTTACCCTTCTTAACTCCAAAACCCTAAAAAAAAATCCATAATAATTTGTTAAAGTCATCATTTTTGTATTTAAAATCGAGATATTTTGATTAATTCAATACAAATTAAGTGGCAATTCACATATTTTACTCAGGTTCGTTGGAGTGGAACCTTTCGCAGTTTAGAACTTTGACACGATTTATTTTTGTGTCGTATTTCATTTATATTCTTTAATTGTTTTTCTTAGTTTTGTCGCGGTTAACTAACAATATTTTTCTATAAACAAAATGGACTTGTTAAAAATAATGTATATATCTTGAAAAATATGTAACTAACCTTTACTTGGATACAAGCAATCGACATCTTGGCTTCCTACACTCCTAAGCACGCAAACACCGCCAGTAATTTCACATGTCCCACATTGCGGTCGATCCCATGTTAGCGTTACCTCGTTAAAATCACGGTCGATTCCCACAAATGGAACAGAAATCGTAGCCATTTCCACGCAACTTTGTCTCATATAGCTTGTAACAAAATAATTATCAACAAGAATGACATTGTTTGTCGAATTTGTTAGGCAATTGACGGTATAATTCTTATAAGAAGTGAAGTTAACCGGACAGCTAAAGAAAGAATAGTTGTTTGGATCACCCGTAAAAGGAGAACCCGAAAGATTCAATCCCATGATCCGACCCGGGAGACAATTGTCAGGGTCGTAGAATTTTATTATTTGTGTCTCGTAGTTGATTTTTCGTATAAAGAAACGACCTGAGGATGGGAAATCTATTGCGACTTTTCCTTGGTTGCTGCAAGTTAGATTGAAACCGAGATAGCCACAACTTTCGTCTTGTAAGTCTTTTAATAAGAATGGGAATTTGATTTCAGGACCACTAGTGCTGCAATTAGAAGGTTTGCAAGGTTTTTTAGCATAAATTGGAAGGGTAATGGTGAGGAAGAGAAACAAAGATATGAAGAGATTCAAGAGGGCCATTCAATTAAGTTATAAAAAACAATTGGTTTCAAACTTATTTATTATAAGAATGGGGTAATAATGTGTAAACCTTTCCCATGACTTGATCAAGTTAATTGTTTTTTATGTGATAAATATGAACTTAGCCAATAAATTTTGTAAGAAATTAGACTTGATCTTGTGTTTGAGCTTGTCAAAATACAAATATAAAACATATTAATAAACCCTAAACTATTGGGTGCCAAAGTAGATCCAAGATTTTTTGGGCCGTGGTAAGATTTGTTGGACGATTTAATTATTTTCAATGTTTTTGTGATTTATTTTTTCTAATTTCACGATTTATCGTTGTGTTTAAACGTTTCTTATATACATTGTGAACCATTTACAAAAACAATATTTTAAAAAAATATTTATATATATGTTACATAACCTTTTCTTTTTAAGTGGAGGTCACGGATTCATTCTCAAACTAATTTTCTAAATTAAAAAATAATAAAATAAAAATAATTATTATTTTAAAAATATTTAGCTTTCCTAGTATTTTCTATGTTGATATTCTGTACAAGGTAAGCCCAGAGAACTGGCATGCTGTTTTGACTATTGTCCTAATTTGTTTTTTATCATTATAATTTTGGATAAACTAATTATAAAAAAAATGATCATGTAATAAAAAAATATGCTCATTAGAAGTTTTCTTCATTGTATCTCTATTAATATATAAAAAAGAAAAAACTAAAATAATTGGGGAAAGTAATAAAAAAAAAAACTCTTGATAACTATTTTTTGACATCTTCAATAAAATAATTCTGCTCTCTCACTCTTTTCCCAACCACCTTTAGCAACTATTCTATTTTAAAATTTTTCTTTTAAGCATTATTTTTAAGAAACATTAAAGAAATATAATATATTAATAATAATAATTTAAGTTTGTTAATTGTTTTTTTTATGATATTAGTTCTGTAACATATAATTTTTTTTCTCCCAATTTTAGACAATTACTTTTATTCTTCTATTTGGGGCTTACAGTACTAATCTACAAATTCTTATAACTATTATTTGGAAATATGTTTTAATATAATAATTAAAAATTACAATAAAATTTAGAAGAAGAAAAAACACACAATTACCATATGGACAATAAAACACTAAGAAGTCAAAATCATTAAATATCCAAATAATTTAAGCTAGCATAAAAGTTTATATATAAACTGAATTGTACATTTGTGATGGTTAAAGGCTAATATAAAATCTAATTTTTTAAAAGGACCATCTTGAAAAAAATAAATGTTCAAATAGTGACCAGTCATATATTACATAGCAATTTCCTGTTAATTGTTCTTATTGAGTTGTTTATATGCTTGATATTCAGTACAAGGAAACGACTGGAGAATTGGCCTAAAGTTTTAACGAAAAATGTTTGTAATTTTTAAAACCCGAGATAATTTATGTATATAGATTTGTTCAACCGACACAGGTTATGCGCTTAAATTGGATGAGACCACAACCGCCAATTATAGGAAGTTTGGACTTTCAAAATCTTTCAAATTCTATCCTTCAATCGTTTTCTAAACTTTTTTTATTTTATTAATATTTTTCGTTGGTCCTCGTCATCTCACATCTTTATTAATACAAATTTCCACAAATTGAAGCATCCTTAGTATGAGAAGAAATACCAACAATGCATCAATGGAATCAACCTCGAATCATTGTTCTACAATTTACTAAAACACTCTTGTCATTTAGAGATTAATAGAGATGTAATTTTATATATATATATATATATATAATCATTATCTCATTTAAAAAACACCCAAATTTAAATTGGAAGTGATTTCTTTTGTCATATTATAGAAGCTAATTTTAGATCATTATAGTATTTTTGTATTATTTCATTTGATATATAAATCAAATTTTGAATCATGTTCCAAATTATAGTAAGTATTATTCATTGTGGATATATAGCTTCTTCGTAACACTTTGGTTTCTAAATTATGATCGGGATATATAGACGAGATGTATGATAAGAATTGTGTTTACAAATGAACAAGTGCTGTATACATATTAACAAGACAATATTGAATTCATGTGGGAAGCTACAAACATTAAACAAGTTATCTAAATGTATCCTTTACTACAATTTTTTTGTTTGTGCGAGTCTTAGTATGTTTTTGATTTTCTTGTTATTCACTCCCATTAGATATTAACACGGGTTAGTGAAATCCGACAAACAGGACATGAATGGTTGAGGCGAAGCCATTCATCAATGCAATCAGAATGAAAACAATGTGTGCAATTAGGAATGAACCGGACTGTTTCTTTTGCGAGAAACTCAGACAAACAAATAGGACATGTCTTGTTGTTAAGTCTTGAGGTGAGATTGCTTTCTCCGACTATGACTTTGGGATATGATTGAATGGTTGATTCGTCTAAGCCTTCTCCGGTGGTTGTTGTAGAGGATTGTGGAGGCGTTGTGAATGAACCCAACGTTATATGTCTGTAATTATAGTTAAGCTCTTGCGGGTTTTCTTTCCCGCAATTTATGGCCAGACAACAACATGACATAATTACACTAGTTGGAATTACAATTGACAGCAAAATAAACAGCACTGCCTTCAAAACTGTCCCAAAAAAATGTTGATGCTATGTTAGATTGTTTGAAATCGATTATTAGTATTTTTTCAAATAAACCAATGTACGAATATTGTTACTTTCTAAATCTCATCATTCAAATTACTTCAAACATAACTGAACTTTATTTTATAGTATTTTAAAACTACAAATATTTAGTCATTTTTTCTAAGATAATTTTTTTTTCCTAAACTCATTAAGGTAACTTAATTTAAGATATAAAGTCCACCTTTCGAATATTTATAATTACAAAAAACTTAAACTTTAAAACGTAGTTAGGGCATATGATTGTAGAGGTTGACATTAACCTTTTTAATTAAAAATACCTAAAAATCAGTATCATGATTCATGTTAAAATTAGAATGAAAGGTTTATTTTGCTCAATCAAACATTTTCTACCTATAGAATATTAATAAATTGTGCTAAATCATTTTTCCAAAAAAAAAAAACTGTTTTACTCAAAGATATAACCCTACATCAAACAAATTTACAAAGCTACAACTATTCTTTGTCAAGAATATAAGAGTTTTGGGTTATTTAAAATTAATCTCATATAATTCACATTTTTTTCTATATTAATAATCTAAATTATTCTCTATTTATTTAATAAAAATATTATTTCATTATATATTTATAACCTTATTATTCCATATGCTTTTTCAGGTTTGTTTTTTCACTAATAAGTAAAAACACTTTGTTATATATATATATATAACATTATTAATTTTCCTCCAAATTAACCTATGTTTGATTAGGTAAGGATTTAAAAGAAACAAATCAACAAACAAAACCTAAAGACTTAATTTAATTATTTTTTAAAAGGGTTTAAACTTGTTAAGTTACATTAGCTACATCTAATCAATCTTATCAACCTATTATTTTTCCATTAAATTATTATTATAATTATTTTAAATAGTGATAATCAATCTCATAATTAATCTTAATTATATTGTTTTCATTTCTTATGATATTTTAAGATATTAAATACTAATAATATTTTAATCATTATTTCTAAATAATCTATTTTCTTATTAAATATAATTATTATTAAATAATTAAATTATTTCCAAATAACTTCAGCCAAAAAAACTCAATAGGTTAAGTTTACCCTGCTTAAGTCAAATCTCAAATTGTTATATATTTAACTCCAAAACCCTAAAACATATCCATAATAATTTGTCAAAGTTAAATTGAAATATTTTGATTAATTCACTAAAATTTAAATTGCAATTTACCCTATGTCATTAGTTCTATAGCTCTATAGAACTTTGACAAATTTTGTTTTTGTGTGGCATTTCTTTTTTATTCTTTTATTTTTCTTTGTTTTGTCACGGTTAACTAATGATATTTTCTATAAACGAAATGAACTTGCTAAAATAATTTGTATATATCTAGACAATATGTAACTGACCTTTTCTTGGATACAAGCAATCGACATCTTGGCTTCCAACCTTCTTAAGCACGCAAACGCCGTCAGTTCTTTCACAAGACCCACATTGAGGTCGATCCCATGTTAGCGTTAAATAGTTAAAATCATAGTTGTTTTCCGCAAATGGAACAGAAACCGTAGCCATTTCCACACAACTTTGTCTCATGTAGCTGGTAACAAAATGATTATTAACAAAAATGACATTGTTTGTCGAATTTCTTAGGCAATCTACGGTATAATTTTTATAAGAAGTGAAGTTACTCGGACAGCTAAAGAAAGAACAGTTTTTTTGTAGGTAACCCGTAAAAGGAGAGCCCGAAAGATTCAATCCCATGATCCGACCCGGGAGACAATTGTCAGGGTCGTATAATTTTATTATTTGTGTCTTGTAGTTGATTTTTCGTATAAAGAAACGACCCGAGAATGGAAGGTCTAATGCGACTTTTCCTTGGCTGCTGCAAGTTAGATTGAAACCGGGATAGCCACAACTTTCCTCTTGTCGATCTTTTAGTAAGAATGGGAATTTGATTTGAGGACCACTAATGCTACAATTAGAAGGTTTGCAAGGTTTTTGAGCATAAATTGGAAGGGTAATGGTGATGAAGAGAAAAAGACATATGAAGAGATTCAAGAGGGCCATTCAATTAAGTTGTAAGAAACAATTGGTTTCAAACTTATTTATTATAAGAATGGGGTAATAATGTGTAAACCTTTCCCATGACTTGATCAAGTAAATTGTGTAATAAATTAAACTTGATTCTTTGTTTGAGCTTGTCAAAATACAAATAAAAAACACATTAATGAACCCTTAAACTGTTGGAATATGCCAAAATAGATCCAAGATTTTTTTGGGATTCAATCGCTTGACAACTTGTTTGTATTATTTTCTTATTTTCATGCTTTTGTGATTTTGTGATTTTTTTTATTTTGTTTCTTATTAAATATTTGTGTTGTTATTAAATGATTCATTATACAGGAACCATTTATAAAAACAATATTTAAAAAATAAAGAAAAGTGTGTTTCAAAACCGTTTCTTTTTAAATAAAAGTTACGGTGTTTTGGTGTTATACTAACATCCTACACTACAAATAATAAAAATAAATAAATAAAACTTTCTTTATCCCCTGTATTTTTTTACGAGAAATTGGTAGAAATTTCTTTATCCCCTGTATTTTTTTACGAGAAATTGGTAGAAATTTGGAAGAGAGAATGGGTGAAGGAATGACGTGGCGTAATCCGATTAGTTAAAAAAATAATAAAAATTTTCTATTACTCTCTCCTTATATTTTTTTCCTTTTTCTAGCAAAAGCGTAGGGGAGGCACAGCCCAACCTTTGGAGTCTCTAGTTCAAGTTCAAGATGGTCAAGCTGCGTCAGGAAAAAGAATAAGAGAATGGCTTCGAAGTCGGACTTCTCCATAGACATGGAAAGATATAAGAAGTAAGTCCTCTAAATCATTAATTCTTTTCTCTTTCCGATTTGATTCTTCTCGAAGACATTTCATTTGTTCGTATCCAATAACGTCATTCTCTCCCTTAATTTTCCTCCCCAATTTCTATGTTGATATTCCTTACAAGTTAAACCATGTTGTTTTTGACTATGTTTAATTTGTTTTTTATCATGATAATTTTGGTCACTTCTTTCCCAACCATCTAGCAACTATTCTATTTGAAAATTATTATTTTAAACATTTTTTTAAGAAATATTACATAAATATAATATGTTAATATTAAAATTAACAACAAAAAAATAATAATAATTTAAGTTAGTTAATTGTTTTTTATTATGATATTAGTTCTGAAACAGATAATTGTTTTATCATGTAAGCCCAATTTCAAACAAATACTTTTATTCTTCTACTGTGGGCTTACAATACTAATTACATTCTTTCATTTAATTGGCCTAGAGGTAAATAATAACATGCGACATAATTGATAATACCATTGCTAAATGAAAATTATTTTTTAATCATTATTCAAGTTATAGTATGATACAAATTATAGTGTATATATTTTTATTTTGTACATATATTTTATTTCCATCATGATCAGATTTTTTATATATTATTGTAGGTAATTATCAACATAAAAAAGGAAATTACATCAAAAACAGTCATAATGCCAATTGACATATATGAAAACAATCTTGATTATGATCTAATTAACTAATCAAATATTCATACCTTCCAAAACACTTTGTACATTAAACAATACTTAAACCAAACAAGTTATCGAGATGTCCTTTGCTAATTTGTTTTTTTTTTTTACAATTGGTGCCTTGTGTTCTTTGTTTTTCTTGTTATTTCTTCCCATTAGACAAAAGAGGTGGAATCAACATAGGTTGGTGAACTCCTACAAACCGGGCATGATCGGTTGAGGCGAAGCCATTCATCAATGCAATTAGAATGAAAACAATGTGTGCATTCAGGTATGAATCGAACCGTGTCTTTGGTGAGAAACTCAGACAAACAAATTGGGCAAGTCTTGTTGTTGAGTCCCGGGCTGAGGTTGTTTTCACCGATTATGACAATTGGATAGGATTGAATGATGGAATCGTCTAAACCTCCTACGGTTGGTATAGACGGTTGTGGAGACGATGTGAGTGAGCCTATGCTTATAATATGTATGGAATTGTTATTGTCTTGTGAGTTTCTAATCATATTGCACTTGAGAAAAATTACACACAAAAACCATCCAGTTGTTGGAATGATAGTTGCAATCAACATAATCCCCAATATGCGCGAACCTATCAAAAAAACAAAATGTTATTATGTTATTCAAGAGCTTATTTTAAAAAATCATAATTTCATCAACTTTTACTTTTGTTTTGAAACAATATTGGATTCATTCAGCATAGTATAATAAAGACAATGCATCAAACATTTTCATTTTTATTCTTTTAACAATTCTGAAATAACTTGGTATCAATAAACCCTAAATTTATTTAAGTTTACCAGGCTTAAGTCAAATCTCATCTTGTTATACATTTTTAAAGCCAAAAACCTAAAAATAATATCATTTGCTAAAGTCAACCACATAAAATGAACATATGCCCCCATTTGCAAACTTTTTATTTTGTTTCTTCATATAATCAGATCCAAATAACTACAAACTAAATTTTTGTATCTGAATCCAATAATAAATATATATTTGAAAAATAATGATTTACCAGGGTTTATTTTCTAACAAGATTATCGCAATTCCTCGTATTCATTACCCATTTAAATCAAAGCATTATTAATGAAAATTTGGTACATGATCATGGGTTTAAATTATTTTCAAATGATGCATAATCTCAATCATTGAAAATTGACTTTTAAGTTTGAGAATTTTGCTCATAAAGTGGCAAACACTAATTAAATCATAGTTTTATCTTAAAAAGGTTGGAAAATAATAAGCCACTCACCTGTCTTTGAATGTTTGGGAAATAAGCATTGAACATCTTGGCTTCCAACACTAGTAAGCACACAATTTCCACCATGCATTTCACAATAGGCACATTGCGGTTGAATCCATGTTAGCGACATATCATTAATCCCATCGCTATGAGAATTGTATATCAATGACGGAACAGAAATAGTATACATTTCTGTACAATTAATATTTCCCATTCGAAAGATTATCGAATAGTACTCATCAAAAGCTACAACGGTGTTTGTCGAATTTCTAAGGCAATAGATAGTACTATAGGACAAAGAGGAGTTGAATCCAAATGGGCAGCTGAATAAAGAATAGTTTCTATACGAGTAGGCCATAAAGGGAGAACCCGAAAGATTCAATCCAATATTGAGCCTTTTTGGGAGACAATTGTCGGGGTCGTAGAGTTGTATTACTTGTGTATTGTAGGAAATGTTTCGTATAAAGAAACGACCTGAGAATGGAAGGTCGATTGCGGCTAATCCCTGGCTGCTGCAAGTTAGATTGAAACCGGGATAGCCACAACTTTCATCTTGTTGACCTTTTAGTATGAATGGAAATCTTATTTGAAGACTATTATCATTGCTGCAATAAGCAGATTTGCATGATTTTTGGGCATAAATAGGAAGGATGAGAATTGTGATGAAGATCACAAATAGATAGATGAAGAGATTCAAGAAGGCCATTAAAGACATAATTATAAGAAATTCAATTGATGATATAAAACATTTCAAAAGTTATAAGAATATTGGGTAATGTGTAAACATTTCCCATGACTTGATCAAGTTGATTGTTTTTTTATTTGAGAAGGTAGACTTATTATTTTATTACATTTTGGTATATTAATACTCTTGAGCTTGTCATGATACAAATATAAAAGGCATTAAATAATACTTGTCAATTTTCTATATTCAACCCCAAACATGTGCCTTTATTGTTTGAAAATAGGTTTTAATATAATAATTAAGAAATAAATTAGAAAAAAAATAATTGCGAACAAACTAGGGATAACAATTATAATTTGATACGCAATTTTTTTTTATCTAAATGTCCTGTTAAGGTTTTTCTCGATTTGACCGGTAGTTGATCGGTAATGGGGCGGGGATGGGGATGGGGATGGGGATGGGGATGGGGATGATATTTGTGTTTCGCGCCCCGATTTTGTTGAGTCGTGGAGTCTACACTTATAATAAATTTTACCGAAGTTAATTAAAATTTATTGGGTTTTCGTTTGAGTTTGAGTTTGGGTCTCACCCAAAATTATGTAGGTTAAGGGTTTTATAAATGAATACATAATTTTATAGAGATAAAGTGTGAGACAAAATTTTGTACTTTTTTTCTTCGTGGTGAAATCAGGTGGAGACTGAGTGGACGTAACTCTTTCGAATGAACCACTATAAATTTGTATCTTCTTGTGTTCTTATTTTCTTGCGTTTTCATAGATCGTTTAAAACAAGTCTTATTTGGGCAATCAAATCTTAAAAGATTATGTCTTTTTCATTATAATTATGCTCTGAACACTAATAAATACAATTAAATATCTGACATCACTAATATATTTATTTTTTATATTTTATAATAGTTTTAAGTTTATTTCTTTATAATAATCTAAATTTTTTATATTTTACAATATATAATATTTAAAAAATCATTTATATAATTTTATTAAAGATTTTTATTATTATTATTATTTTAGAGAATATGGTATAACATTCTTCCGAGACAATATCTCGAAATCAAACAGAATAATGATGGTAGTAAATAAATTTACCCAAATAGAATGACTAAGATGCAGGCAAAGACATTCCCTCGTTTGAATCTCATTGTTATCGTACCATAAACACACTAATTAACATCAAAATCATTAAATATCCAAATAATTTTATGGCAAACAAGTAATTAAAGTATAAAAGTTTATGAACTGAATTGTAAATGTGTAATGGTTAGAGGCTAAAATACAAAATCATTTTTATAAAAGGATCATCTTATCTAGGGAGGAGCCACGCTTGAGCTAGGGTGGGCTCCAGCCTCACCTAAATTAAAAAAATGCTTGGATTAGCGTCGAAGGTAAAGTTTTAAATATATGTATATTAAGTTTAAACATGTAATAATTTGTCTTAATGGCTTTGGATTTAATTTGATTAAGGGAAGGTAGGTGATCAAACCTTGTCCTTCCACTTAATTTTATAAAAATATTATAATATTAGTTTCTTTATTATATAATAATACATAAAAAAAAATTATATATTATTTATTTTTTCAAAACAGTTTACATTAATATTTTATAATATCTTCTCCATTTTTTTATATTCTTACTAAATATGCGAAAATCCACTAAATTAGATTTTTATATTTTTTTATTTATTTAGTTTTCACTTGTTTAAAATTTAATTAATTTAATTTTTCACGTTTTCTTAACTTAATTTTTCTTTAACATGTATAATTTTGTATTTTTTAAATCGAGTATTCTAATCACTCTTAAAATTTCGTTTATTTATTTTATTTTAGGAAGGGTTGGCCGAAGATCTATTTAGTAAGAGTATTTGTAGAAAAATTCGATTAATATGTTCACGTATTAATACACGTAATAGTATAATACCAAAAATCTTACCGTCCAGTGAAAAACCTAGATTCGTCCCTTGGTTAGTGTGGGTTCCGCCCCACCTAAATTAAAAAAAAATGGGGCAAATTAAGTGAATAAATCGGACAAATGAGTCAGCCCCAGATAATTTTTCATCGTGACTTCACCCCTGATCTTGATAAAATAAATGTTCAACAGTTATCAGTCCTAAGTTTCATAGCAATTTCCTATTAATTAACATTCTCCGAGATGGATGGGAATATTATTTGAAGACTATCATTGCTGCAATTAGAAGATTTGCATGAATTTGGGGCATAAATTGGAAGAATGAGAATGGTGATGTTGAAAACAAACAAAGGGATGAAGAGATTGAATAAGGCCATCAAATACATAAACAATTAATGATGATACCAATGAACATTTCAAAACTTATAAGCATGGGTAATGTGTAAACCTTTCCCATGACTTGAACAAGTTAATTATTTACTCATGTGAGAAGTCTCAACTGGCCAATAAACTTGTGTAAAAATAGACTTAATTCTTTTATTATATTCATGAGAGTTCAACATCAAATCTGGTCAAAAGTATCTTCAGTTTAAACCCTGACAAAAAAAAACATTACAATCCAAATTTTGACACACAATTAAAAAGAAATAGCAACAACATCGTTACTACAAAAGGCGAAAAATGAACCGGGTCGATACATATAGAGCTAAAATCAATGTTAATTTTTGGCTCACTTGACATTTGAATATTGTCTATTTTGTTACCATCATAATTCACATCATTGTGGTGTTTGAATTATTTCCAAAATTTTATATCGACACCCGAAAACTTTTATAATTTTGTTATACGGTATTTAATCAACATAAATTTGTTTTAGGTTAAACCATGTCTAGCCTTAATTAAGCTCAGTTGTTTTATTAGTAGGCGTGACAAGTTCGGCGCTTTGCATCGGCTCGATGCACTAGTCTGTTTGACATAATGCCGAAGAGTTAATTCAATAAATTAAGTAATTCAAGTAATAAAGGTTTTACCAAATAAATCAAATTTTTATCTCACTCAAAACATTTTGATTTAATACTAGCTAACCCAAAAATAAATCACAAACAAATAATAAATAATTTAGAGGAGTTTTAAGACAATATTACCCTCCAAAATCAATAAATTAAATAATAAACTTTGGAATAAAACAACACGCATATTTGAAAACTACTTGTTTTTATAATTTTTGTCATAGTTTACAATCTCATTAAAAAATAACAAAAATTATATTTAAGAATATTTAGTAAACCATATCCATATCTAACCTTTGAATATATCTTCACTTTCATATTTAAATTAAATTAAAAACCCCTTTAATAAATAATATGTGGCAAAATATTATTTTTGAATTACTTTTGTGGATCATGATTAAGGTATGATACCCACAAGGACCATACCACACTAATGAATCAAAATCATTAAATATCCAAATAATTTTATTGCAAACAAGTAATTAAAGTATAAAAGGTTATGGACTGATTGTACATTTGTAATAGTTAAGAGTCTAAAATACAAAATCTATTTTTTTAGAAGGACCATCTTGATAAAATAAATGTTCAACAGTGACTAATCCATATGTTTCATAGCAATTTCCTATTTACTTTCCTTATTGAGTTGTATTTTATATGGTTGATATTCTGTACAAGGAAACTAACCTAGATTTGGCCTGAAATTTTGACAGTTGCCCTAATTTGATTAAACAAATCCAGGTGTTTCCACAATGAAATGAAAGTTATTTTTAATTTTTAAATCCCAAAATAATATATCAACGTTTAAGTTTAAATCACACTAAATTCATAGTCAATTTGTGCATAGAAAACTTGTTCAACCGGCTCACCTATTATG
This sequence comes from Impatiens glandulifera, assembly GCF_907164915.1. Lineage (NCBI taxonomy): Eukaryota > Viridiplantae > Streptophyta > Magnoliopsida > Ericales > Balsaminaceae > Impatiens > Impatiens glandulifera. The sequence continues at coordinate 53,319,490 of NC_061867.1, read as the reverse complement.
TGTATTGTATTGTGATTAAGGATGAGACAACCAAGAACAAGAAGTTTGGGTATTCAAAATCTTCCAAATTCTACGTTTCAATCATTTTCAAACCTTTTTTATTTTACTAATATTTTTGTTGTTTTTCAGCCAAAAATTTATTCTTTTGTTATTTTAAGAAACTTTTTTTTATATATTTTTTTAATTTTTTAAGGAAAAATGAGATAATATAATATTATAGTATTAAAAAACATATAATAAAAAATAACACATAATACCTTACTTATGTTCAATCTTTGTAAATCTTTTTTATGGCAAGATATGCAGCCGCTTAAGGATCCTTTGAACAAAACAATAAATTTTTAAAAAATATATCTTACCAAAGTTTGAACTTGAAACTAATATAACATTTAACTAACTAAATTATTTAGATTAAATATAATACAAAATTATTAATGTTTCAATCTAATGTAAAATATAACAAGTTAAATAAAAAATAAAAAATTTAAATATAGGGCTGATCCTACCATAAATAGTAAAATAAAGGACACCATATTTTGGTGGATAGAACAAAATTATATTATAATACGAGAATAATTAACATCAAAATGAGATAAACCCGATAAATTACTAATTCAATATTCATTATTTTGGCATAAATAGAAAGTTATTCACCTAAGTTTCATTAAAGGAGATATATTGAACTTAATCGAGTAACTAATTAAGGACAATAAACCTTCTTATAATATGTTAAGAAGACATATATATATTATGCCATCAGGCGCCATCAATTATGCAGCAGATAATACTTTCAGTTTAATTGAATAAAAGAGGAAATACAATGAATAAATGGTTTCTGCAGTTCAATCAGAGTTTATATATGAATATTGAATAATTGGGTCTAAGAGATAAGGGAAGAAATTCATTCACAGTAATTGCTGAGATATGCGAATCGAAACCACTTCTCCTTCAGCTCCTGCTCTCATGGCATGGTACTTTACATGAATGCCTAAAACAAAAACAAAAAATTATATATATTATATAAACTATCAAATTACATATATTAGAATATTATAAAAATAAGTTACCTTCATTATCTTGTAAATTTGTACTGACTGCAGCTGCATGTTGAGTAAGCTTAGCTTTTGGTTGCCAATCCTTTGATAATCCAGTCCATTTTTTAAGATCAAAGATAACTGTATACAGTTGAAAGTAAATAAGTAATTCAAATTTTACCTTGTAAAAAAAAATTAAAAAATTACCATCATTTGAAGGATCAGTAATATGTTTCATGTCAAAAATTCCACCACAAGCTGCATTTGAATGTTTCTTGATATCATTAGACCCAATCATCTCATACTCCCAACTTCCATTCTGATAATCTTCATTTAAGAACAGCTCTATGTGCCTTGCATCCAATGTCTGCATTGTTCCTGTACAACAAATAATAACCCTGTTTTCATCTTCGGTTTTGATGAATTAAGTGATTTAATGATTGTAATCGAGAAATCGCAAGTTTGATTCACACTAAGAACGCTATGATGGTTCATGGTAATGGAAAAACGTGTTAGTTTTTATAAAGAGAAATGGTATTTTAATATTTTGATTACCATCACATGTGTCGACGTCACATACCGGGCAACGAACAAGCTGTAAATCTGAAAGCGAAAAACAAAATTTGTTAGAATTTGTATGAATGAAAAGCTTATAGATGATAAGAATAAGAATTAGTACCAGCTATCCAGATTCCAGTCTTAATGTTCTTCAAAACAAAAGCATCATTTTCAAGCACCATTTGATCTGCAATCTTATCTTTTGAGGGGTTTACTGGAAGGATCAGTTTATCTGTTAATAATGCTTCAGTTGAATCGAAGACAAATGCTCCAATACGCATCCAATCTGATTTATCAAGCAATGTAAACAAAATTCACAATCCTAGATTCATACATAGATTGAAATTGAAGAGAATGATCGAATCGAATTGGACTGGATTGGATTGGATCAGATCAGATTACCTATATGTTTGTCCTGCTGACTGAATATGTAGGAGTGACTTCCATCTACAAAGTAAATCTATGGATTTCAGAAACGAAAAACAGTACATGATAACTGTGTAGAATGAACACGAGTTTGATTATTACCAAAAGCAGAGGCGTAGAGCATGAGCCAGTCATGAGTGATAGTTCCAACAAGTGGAACTTGAAGATCTCTCAAGCAAGCAAACTTCCATATGCTTTGATCCTTGATAAGTTTGTTAAACCATTGACAAGTTGAAGCAAGCATAACAAGAGATTTTGCTTCCATGTACTTCGCTATCTCAGTCCAGATATCCTCTTCAAACCTTTTTTCCATCATAATCGAACCACATCACATGCATATATTCACAAGAAAATCAACTTACGAAACAGTTACAAACTGTAGCAAACTAGTTATTGTAAACAATCGCTTCAATGTGAGTTGAATATCTTCTACTAGTACTAATCGTTGTTCATTATTCAATACTTGAGATCTGGATTCTGGATGAATTTCTGATCTCATATGCAAATCATATAAACAAACGGTGATCAGTTAAGCATCGGAATGAGAAAATTCGAATAACTAAATACAGTTATAATTGAAAACGAATTCCATCTCAAAAACAAATATCGATTCAGATGAATTCATAGATCTGGATAATTCATTAACAGATGAAATCATAGATCTAGCTTAACAAACTATCAGAATAATCATTTGCTAAAACATGATCAGAATATAAATATTGAGCTAATTATTCAATCGGAGAAACAGTTACATGAGCATATTAGATCAATCAAAAGAGAATTCTATATTCAACTTATCAATTCACAGATGAATCATATGCTCATGTTTCTCCGATTGATTAACAGATGAAATCATAGATCTAGCTAAACAAACTATCAGCTAAATCATTTGCAAAAACATTATCAGAATACGAATATCGAGCTAATTATTCAAACGGAGAAACATATACATGAGTATGTTAGATCGATCAAACGAGAATTCAATATTCTACTTAGCAAGTTCATAGATGGATCGATTCTGTACAAAAAAGAGAGATAGAGAGAGAGAGAGAGAACCAGGAGAAGGCGGTGTGAGGAGTGAGAAATGAAAGGCGAGGAGACGCGCGGCAACAGATCGCCCTGGCTCTTCGAATTCGCTTCCCCATCTCCAGCTCTCGTTTCTGGAATTAGCAAAAATAACAAATAATTCGAATTCTAGCATCTTACAGTTAGAAGCTGGTTGCTTTTATAGTAAGTAATTAAGTAAGCGCGGGAAAAAATTAGATATTACAAATCAAAAACTTTTCAGTTTTTTTCAATACGTTTATTTATTTATTTATTTTTATTATAAAGAATTAATTATGATTAATTTAAATAAAGAATTACATAATAAAACATTGGAAATATATATATATATATATATATATATATATATATATATATATATATATATATATATATATATATATATATATATATATATATATATATATATATAATATGTAGAAGTGTTTTATTTGGATTAACTTGATAAATAATTTTTTAATTTAAAATAGTATAGTTCGAGTAATTTGTTATGATTTATGGAGAAAAAAAATTGAAGAATTTATAACTTAATACATAGGTTTGAAAGTAGTTTTAAATAATCAATTTCAAACAAAATTTTAATCATCTTAACTCACTCAAACTTTAAAGTGTGTCATGTTTTATTTTATTTTTAGCTTTTCTTAAATAAACAAAATTTTAGTTATCTTATCTTAACGTATAATTTTTGTTTTTCTAATTTATTTGTTATGTTTTTAAATTAAATTATATTTAGAGACGTTTTTATATATTTTTTAATTGAGTATTATTTCCAAGATTTATGTCTTTTAATTTGTCAAAGTTTGTTTAAGTTACTAAAAGATTGTATAATATTAGAATATATTTGAGAAAATTTGAATTGAGATAGACTTTGTATTTTTTTTTTTTTAATAACGACATAATTTTATGTACGATCTATCAATTTGAACGTATTTGTAATTTAATAAAGTATTTTTTTGAGATATACGCGTTCAAAATTGTCGAATACAGTTTGAAAGCTAAAAGCCTTGTAAATGTATAAGAGTAATTAGAAAATTTGAAAAAGGAATTGACATCTTGTTAATACAAATATGGTAAAACAATTAAGAAAAGTAAAATGGTAGGTTAAAGTAAAAAAACGGGTTTATTCATTTATGAAAATGCCTTAAATAATTAAAATTATTAAAATTGGAGCTTCATATAATTTAAAATTTGAACCTAGTTGGATAAAAACAATATAAACATTTCTTAATATGAATGAATTGAATTAGTTATGAGTTGTTTATTAGTCAACCATCTCTTCAAAAATATTGTGAAAGATATTTTCTAACAAAATATTATGATTTTTTTAGATAACTTAATGTTATATAGAAATCTTAGTTTAAAAGAAAAAAAAACTTTTAGATCTTGTTTGGATTGAGATTTTTATAAAAACCTAGAGAGGAAAAAAAGTAATAATAGGTGATGATTTTGAGGAGATGTGATTCTTTTTTATAAAAAGACTTAAAGGGTATTGATATATATTAATAAAATAAAAAATAATAATTTAAAATAAAGGGTATTTTGGTTAATAATATGAGTGATGTGATCGTTGAGAAATAATTGATTAAAAAATTGATGTTGGATAAGTTTTTAAAAAACCCAAAACAACCCGGTATTACTTAGCTGTAAAGTTTATTTAAGGTGATCTTTATACAAAAAGATATGTATCACATTAATGAGATTGCTTGTTGGTTTTAGATTTTAAAGATAACTAATTAATTATTTTAGATTCAAATTTATTTGCATTAGAAAACTTCCTTCTAGGAATAAACTTCCTTTTTATAGGATCTCAACTGTTCTATTTGGTGTGATTTTTTATTTTTTATTTTTTTATTTTTTTATTTTTGTGACAAGTAAAGATGGAAATTTAAAATTGCCCCGCGAAAATCGAACTGAATTATCTTGTTTGGGACGATTTTTCTCCGAAATCGAACGAGGATGGGACGGGGATGGTATTTGTGTCCCCCGCCCCACCCCGCCACGATTTCACCCCGCCACGATTTCACCCCGCCACGATTTCACCCCGTTTTCACCCCGATTCTGCCCCGAATACCATAAATATAATTAAATTATCAATATATTTATTTATTTATTATATTTTATAAGAGTATTAAAATTATTTCTTTATAATAATATAAAATTTTAATATATTATAATATATATTATATTAAAAAATTAGTTTATATAATTTTATTGTATAATATTTATTTATTTTTTAAAATAAAAATTATTAACGGTGCCCCGTAGGATTCCTCGAAACCGAAAAAAATCGAACGGGGCGGGGATGGTATTAAAAAAATCCCCGAAATTAAATGATGCTTAATTTTTAAAATGTCCGTTATCGGGTCAAAATCTATGGTTAATTTGGATATATATATATATATTAAAGTTAAAAATAAAATAAAAAATGTTATAGGTAGGTTTCGAACTTACAACTTAATAAAAATAAGAACAAGTAAACATTTTAACCAACTAAACTAATAAAAATTTATATTTTAAATTCAACATCAAATTTGATGAACTCGAAAAGTTTTAAAAATATAAGTTATAAATATATATATATATATATATATATATATATATATATAATTATGCTTAATTTTTAAAATGTTAATTTTTATAGTGTTTGGATTGCCGGGTCAATAGTTGTGGTTAATTTGAATTTATATGTGAGAGTAAATTAAAAATTCTATCACATTTTAACTATAATTTTTTTCTCGATTTTTATATTATTACTCAGTGTAAATGCACGAGCTACATACTAGTTTACAAATAATAACACTAATTTATGTATACTTCAATTAAAAAAAATTACAAATACTTGTTAAGTTAGATTAAAAAAAAATTGTACCCAAAATTTAGGCGACCAATAAAATTAAACCATATGAGATATTTGCATTTTCAATAGAACGAAAATGATAAGTTCATTCATCTCCTTCTTGTCGTGACTGTCTTAGAAACCCTAAAATTAAAACGGTTAAGAATAAAATTAAAAATGTATATATATATTTTGAACTATCTTAAAATTAAAATAGTTAAAAATAAAATAAAAAATGTTATAAGTATATTTTAAACTGTCTTTCACGTAATCATATTCGGAAGACAAGCTTAAGACAAAGCCTAGTAAGCCTAGGCTAGGGTAGGATAACTAGGTGGCATCCTCTTAAAATATAGCACCAAAATTAAAAAATAAAAAATATAACACCAACAAAGTATGATTTTTAGTGTTAATAAAATATTTAATTAATTAAACTATCATAATTTATTAAAATAATAATAAAAATTATATTTATTTAATAAAAAAATATAACAACAAAATAAAAAAATAAGTTTGTCCTGGGCACCCAATTCTTGACTAGGGCTGCAAATGAGTCAAGCCGCTCGTGAGCTACTCGCGAGTCGCTCGGTCAAAGCTCGACTTGAGCTTGACTTTAATCGAGTTCGAGCCGAGCTCGAGCCGGCTCGTTTGATATTCGAGCCGAACTCGAGCTCATATAATGCTTGCTCGATGGCTTATCGAGCTTTTTCGAGCATGATAATATAATATATTTTTTATTTATTTTTAATATTAAAATTTAAAACAATATTTTTTCTTTTTCCTCCTCTCTTTTCAAAAGCTCATATAATAGGCTTAATTCATATTATTATATTATATTATCTAAAGCAAAAAAACCCTAATTTCAATCTACATAACTCTTCATCTTTTTTTTTCTTCTCTCTCTTCCGTCTTCACAATTTTTCTTCTTCATCATCGTCATTTCATCTTCTTCTTCAAGCATTTCATCTTCTTCTTATCTTCTTATTTTTTTTCACCATTTCATCTTCTTTTTCTTTTTTCGTCCTTACTATTTCTTTCACTCATTGATAATAGGTTGATTCCATTTTTCATATTATCTTTCATCTACAATATTTCTCTCATTCATTCACAAGGCTTACAGGTAATTAAAATCTATCTATTTTTACTTCTACTGCAAATAACTTTGATTTCTTTATGCTTATGCTTATAAGATGAATATAGAAAAACATTAATATTATATATATATATATATATATATATATATATATATATATATATATATATATATATATATATATATATAAAAGCATGAAATTATATTAGAGGTTGGATAAATATAGAAACGTTATTATATATAATAATTTTTAATTTATATAAGGGTTTATATAAAATGATTTTCAATTTATATTATGGTTGGATTAATGATAGAAAAAATGTGTAAATAAAGATATAATAATTAGTATATAATATTATATAATATTATATAAAAATTGTTAATATATTATATACAATATTGAAAGAGATAAAAAAAATGTTAATACATTATATATAATAAATTTTTTAAAAATGTTAGTATATATTTTATATATTATATGAAGGGATAAAAAAATTATAGTATATATATTATATATAATATGTTGAAAAATGAATTTATAAGATTAATAGTATATTATAATATATATATATATATATATATATATATATATATATATATATATATATATATATATATATATATATATATATATATATATATATATATATAATTAGTAGATTTTAGCTATAAATAAGTTTATAAATATTTTTTTTTTGGCAGTATCTACTCCTTAATATATAAGTTAAATTTTAGATATTTTTTAACATGTATTTTTATGTTAATTATTTTTAAACTTAAACATTTCATATTATTGACGGTAGGTAAGTTTTATGTTTGAAGAACAAACTTAAAAAAGATTAATATATTGATTGTTCAAACAATTTATATTATTTTGTACTTTAATTTTGAAATTTTATGTTTTAGAATTTTGATTAGTAATGTTTGTTTGATGTTTTTAAAGTTTAGACTTTGGACTATCATTTTTTAATATTTATGATTGTTTAATATTTTATTTTGAAATATAATGTTTTAAATGTTGAATATGTATGAAAGTTTGATATTTTTATTTTGAAAATAAATTTGGGTTTGAGTTTGGGTTTGGGTTTGGGTTTGGGTTTGGGTTTGAGTTTGGGTTTGGGTTTGGGTTTAGGTTTGAGCTCGAGCTCGAGCTTGAGTTTGAAAATTTAATTTTAGTTCAAACTTTTCGAGTCGAGCCGAGCTTGTAGGTTAATAGTCGAGCTCGAGTTCGAACTCAAATTTATAAACTCGTTCGAGCTCGAGTTCGAGTCGAGCTAATAAATACTAAATCGAGTCGAGCTCGAGCTCAAGCTGGTTCGAACTCGACTCGGCTCATTTGCAGCCCTATTCTTGACAACCCTCCTTCTTATTGCATATGGAATTTTTTATATTTAAAATATGAATTTATACAATATTAAATGAAGTTAACTATGACTTGTTTGGATTAAAATTTTTAAAATTTTTTAATTATTTAAAATGTAATAATTATAATAATTTTGAAAAGGTGAAAATTTATTTTGATAAAAAACTTTTAAAATATTAATATATATTAATAAAATAAAAAATAGTTTAATATTATAGTTAATGCACGTGATAAAGAATATAATTTAACTAATTTAATATTTTATTCTTTCATTAATTTTATTGAAAAAATTATTTATTATTATAAATAAAAAGTAATTTTTATTTAAATAAATGAATTAATGTTATTAAGTTTGTAACTATTATTTTTTTAAATCTGATTTGTATTTTAATAATTTTTAGATTAATTTTAAATATCACTCTTAAAAGACCAAAATTACGGGGTAGAGATGTCATTTAGCTTCATATATTTAAAATTAAAAAAAAAATAAAAAATCTTCCGAGCTTAAAAATAATAATATAATGGGCCGAATTCTAAATAGTAATTGTCTAATAAAGCCCATCAAATTTGGTTATTTCAAATTAGGGTTTCATTTTCACATCTAGTATAGAATTGTAGATATCAAACGGCAAATCTTATCTCCTCTCTCTCTCTAGTCTATAAACCAGATCTGTCTGGTTCATTTCTACTTTTCTTAATATTTCTTTATGTTTTATGAATTGAAGAAATGGGAAATGATGTATAAATAGTAAAAGGTATGAGCATGAAGAAAATGGTAAACAAAAGATGGGAGAATGATAAGAAGAAGAGGGCCCCTGTTATTGTCTATAGTTATGGCAATTTGACATTCGCAACCTCTTCTAAAGAAAATCAAAAACCATGGTTGAAAACTAGATATAGATCTATCTTGGCCATGGAAATGGGATGAAATAAAGAAAAGGCGATGGGTTTCATTCTAGTATTGAATGTTGACTTAGATTTCTCCCAATATTTGAATTCTCATCTTTTGTTTGCTATTGTTCTTCTTGTATTGATCACATCTTCTTTGCTGATCCCCCTGTTAGTAGATTTGTATTTTGAAATTGGTGATTTGAGTGATTTTTGGGTTTGTCTGATTTAGTTTATGAGAATTGAATTCTCATCTTAGATAGTATTGAATTTATTAGAATTTTATTATGAGAGTTTGATTTTTGATTTTTGATTATTTGAGGGTTTTAGTGGGTTTTGAAAAAACAAATATTATGTATGGTAGCTGGGTTATATTGGGTTTTAATGGTTTTTGTATTTAAAATTTTATTAATGTTTCATGTTTAATGTTTGATGTTGGTTTTTTTTGGGGTTTGAAAAATAAATATGTTGGATGAAAAAAAATTATTTGTATGAGGTTGGGTTTTAATGTTTTTTGTTTTTTTGTATTTAAACTTATTAGAATTTTATTGAGAGTGTTTGATGTTATTTGACAGTTGTAGTAATGGGTTTTTGAAAATAATTTTTTTAGATGAAAAAAAATTATTTGTATGATATTGGGTTTAATGTTTTTTCTTGTATTTAAACTTAAAAGAATTTTATTAAGTTTGTTTGATGTTGGATATTTGAGGGTTTTAATGTTTTTTTTAACTTTTTTTTGGTATGAACTTGGGTTTTAATGTTTTTTTTTTAATTTAAATTTTATAAAAATAAAGTAATTGAATTTTAATAATTTGTTAACTAATAGTGTTTTAATGTTTGAAAAGATATAAATTGAGATATTTTAATTTTTTTTTGTTTTTTTTTTCAGTATTATTTTAAATATTAAATCACTCATTTTATTTAATAAAATACTTTTATTTTATTTTTATTAAATTTTAAATAAAAAATATTTTAATAAATAAACTAATTATAAATTCTAATAACCTAATTTTTTTTATCAAACATTGTTTAAAATAATTCCAAAAAACATCATGCTTCATTGAGAAATGGATTTTTGGGTTTTGTTTGTTTTTTTATTAAAATTATAAAAAAAACAGGTTTTTTTAATTATTTTTTAATAAATTACTTTTTATCTCTATATTTTTTATTAAATAATTAATTTGTATTAAAAAAATAAAAATAATTTTAATATTTCAATAGATAAATAGATTAATTTGATGGTGATATAATTGTTGAATTTTGAAATTAAAACTTAATTTTATCTCAATAACTAAAATTCTAATAACTTCTCAAGTTTTATGTTAGGTTTGATTTTATTTATTTGTATTAAAACTAAATTAATAGCATATTAAGGAGTTACATTTTACTATTGATTATAAGCCTAATTATTAAAGACTAGGAAGATCCCCGTGCGATGCACACGGATAAAAATATATTGTTATAACATTCCGCGTTCATCAAATTTGGTGTTTAATTTAAAATATAAAATGTTATTAGTCTAGTTGGTTAAATAGTTGTACTTGTTTTTGTTAGGTTGCGAGTTCGAACCATACCTATAACATTTTTAATTTTATTTTTAACCGTTTTATGTTTATGGGCGGGTCAACCCATAATCCGACCCAAATATCCATTTACTCTCACATATATATCCAAATTAACCACAGTTATCGATCCGGTAATTTGGACACTTTCAAAATTAAGCATTATTATATATATATATTTGGAATGAGTTTGTTTAGCTTATTGTTTAATTGTTATTTGATATCTTAAAAAGTAATTTCTCCTTATGTTTTATAAACTTAATTTTGAATTTATTTAAAAATTTTGTTATTTTTTTATCTGTTTGGAGTTTATAATAGTTAATTCATCCAAATTTGGCTTTAAATATTTGATTGTAATTGTCTATTAATATAGGTTAATTTTATATATTTATATTTTTTATACTTTTATATGTTTAATGTTTTTTTTGTTATTCTCTATATTTTTATTAATATTTTTTTACCTATCATAAATTTACAATAATGAACAACATTAATAAAAAAAAATCTAAAAAATAACAAAAACTAATTTTATTTTATGATGTTTAATTTTTTCTTTTAAATGTTGGAGTTGTATTTATAAAGTTGATAAATATATAGGTAGTATTAAAAAAGTAAAAAAAGTTGGTGTGAAAAAAAATATTTTTATAACTTTGAGAATAAGAATTTTTGATTGGAGATGAATTATTATTTAATGTTATAGTTACTACATTTTAATTTTTAAAATGAGTTTTTTTTGTGTTAAAGATGACATAAAGTTAGTTCAAGTGACAAGAGTGTTTTTTAATATCTAAATGTTAAGTGTTATTCATTGTTTATCTCTCTAAAAAAATAAACTTTAGAGAAATTAATTGATCAAATTTATTGGCATCTTCGATGACTTGTTTAATATCGGAGGATGCATTGTTTTTCTTTCCATTACTCAAATTTGAGTTTATTTTGCGTTTAGTTCAGTCCGACATTCTGTTTAGCTGTATCCGTTTTTTGTCTTAGATTTTGTTTGGTGAGTCATTTGCTGCTAATACCTTCCGATTGTGTTGGTGATCATTTTCTTAAGTCCGTGTTCGTCCATTTTTTAGCAGTAAAGGAGATGAAATAATAAGATCTGAAGTTATTTTTCTTTTTTTTTCAATAAAAAATTACTCAATTTCATTTTTTATATGGATGACCACTTACATGTATCCTCCCACGATTTGTGTAAATTTTTCATTATTTTGGCCATATATGTAGATAATCCATTTTTAACCTTCGATTAATGATAATTTTAACTGACGCTCAAAAATTTTGGTGGAGATTCTTTTGAAACCGTTTCAGTGGTTCGTTCGGCTTACTCTACTACAACAGTCATCGTTTAAGAACTCAAATGAGTACGTTTTTGAATGAATCATCAACAAATCGCATAATCAATTCATCAATTTTAATGGGAGTTTTATTTTTAAATTATTTATACAATTTAATATCTAAATTATCCATTATTGATTTTAATTTCAAGATGTTATATTATATTATTTACTAATTAATTTTTCATATGTAATTTTTATTTAAATTTAATGAGAATTAATTTCTTATAAGAAAAACAGATAATTTTACAATAAAGTTTTTTACGCCTTTATGATATTTAATTCTTTTTTTTAAAAATTTAAAATTCTAGTACAAATCTTATCCCATTTAAATTGTCTTAATAAGTTTGAGATATTTTAATCTTTAGAATGTTATAATTTTCTTTAATAGAATCAAATAAATTATATAAATTTGTTACTTTATCAATATAAGTATGTAAAATGAGTTGTTATTATGGATTTTCTAGTAGTAGACTAAGCCCATCCTTTCGAGGACCCTCAAAAAAAGTTTATATTTATTAACAAAGACCTCGTACAAATTATTATAACATTTAAATAAAAAATAAGAACAATTTCTTTTTTACCGTTACAAGGTTACGAAATTCGAAGAAAAACTCGATTAAACTAATTTTTTCTAGTAACCTTGGAACCCATGTTGTCTTGACACATTATGTGAATTTGAGGGAGCAAATTAGGGATTTGAGAAAACAGAAGTTACAAAATGAAAAGTGATAGCCTCAATCACCGCTATCTCTCTGCTATCTATATTTGATATAAAAGAAATATAGTCCTTAAACTTTAATAATGTTTACAAATTGGTCCTACTATAATAAAACAATATTAATTAATCTAAGATCCCCTCCTCAAGATGAAGATCTCTTAGATTCATCTTGTCTCTAAGTGAATAGAATGCGGTATGCTCCAACGGTTTTGTAAAAATATCTGCTTGTTGGACTTTTGAGTACACGTGTTGTGGAAGAACGAACCCTTGTTTAAATTGGTCTCGAACGAGATGACAATCTATATCCAAGTGCTTGGTTCGTTCGTGAAAGACTGGGTTTTCGGCAATATGAATCGCTGCTTGATTGTCACAGCGTAATGGAATTGGTAGTTGTACTGGAATCTGCAAGTCTTTGAGTAAAAAAGAAATCCACTTAAGTTCGCAAACAGTGGTTGCCATGCTACGATATTCTGCCTCTGCTGAAGATCTAGAAACTGTGTTTTGTTTTTTTCGTTTTCCATGAGATTAATGCATCACCATATTTTATACAGTATCCTGTAAGTGATCGTCGACTATCTGTGCATGTCGCCCAATCTGCATCTGAAAAACTCTCAAGTAACTTGTTAGAATTACTAGGATAAAATAATCCCAAAGAAGGTGTCCCCTTCAGGTATCTCACTACTTGAAGGGCTGCTTCCCAATGTATTTGCAGTGGTTCATGCATGAATTGGCTTAGCTGTTGAACGCTAAAGGCAATGTCGGGTCGTGTAAAATTTAAATATATTAATCTCCCGACAAGCCTTCTAAACTTTTCTGGTTCAGTCAAAATAGAACTAGATTTGCAGTTTAATTTCACACCTTTAATCATTGGGACTGTAGCTGGTTTACAACCAGTTAAACCTGTATCAGCCATAATATCTAAAATATACTTTCGTTGATTAACATATATCCCAGACTTTTTCCTATGTATTTCCAGTCCTAAAAAATATTTTGCATTGCCCAAGTCTTTAATAGAAAATTTCCTATTAAGATATTGTTTTATCAGATTAATTTTGTCTAAATCATTTCCAAAATTAAGATATCATCTACATACACCAATAATGCAACAAAGGATTTATTAGTCTGTAAAGTAAATAGGCAATTGTCATGAACAGATTGTAGAAAACCATAATCAATAAGACATTTTGACAATTCTAAATTCCATTGCCTAGATGCTTGTTTTAGACCATATAAACTCCTTTTAAGTTTACAAACCTGGTTTGGAGATGCATCCTTATAACCTTCAGGTGGAATCATATATACATCTTCTTCAATGTCACCATGAAGGAATGCATTGTTAACATCAAATTGCTGCAAAATCCAATTATAAGCAGCAGTTAAAGCAAAAAATAATCTGACTGTTACCGTTTTGGCTACCGGGGAGAAGCTGCTGTGAAAATCAATCCCATCTACTTGATTGTAACCCTTTGCAACCAAACGCGCTTTGTATTTTGAAACTGAACCATTTGGATTTAATTTGGTTTTGTAAATCCATCGACATCCGATTGCTTTTTTACCTTTTGGAAGTTGAGTTAAAATCTAGGTTTCATTTTTCTTTAGAGCAAAAAGCTCTTCTTCCATAGCTTGTTTCCAGTGAGATAATTTTGAAGCTTCTTTATATGAATGTGGTTCTTTAACCATAGAAATATTTCCTAAAAATTCTAAATATTCATCATCATCACACTTAGAAACATATGGATAAGTATTAGGAGTATATAATGTTCTATCATTTTCAGATAATTTTGAAGTAGTATTCACAACATAATCATTTAACCAAATAGGGGGATTTCTTTGTCTTATGCCCCTTTTTTCCTCGTCTTGTAAAACAGAAGTTTCAGTAATAACCGGTATTTCTGAAAAATCTGTATTTTGTAGAACTGGATCTTCATTTGGTAAAACAATATTTTCAACAGATTGATCTGTTTCATCATTTTCTATTTCAGATTCTGATTCTTCCAAGATTTCAGAAGTTTCATCAAATATATGAGAAGAATTTTTTATTTTTTCTGTTGTATTTTCAGTTCTGAAATAGGGGAAAATGTTTTCATGAAAAATAATATCTCTTGAAACAACAATCACTTGTTTTTTTAAATCAAAAACTCTGTATCCCTTTTGATTAGAGGGATATCCAATAAAGACACATTTTGAACCTCTTGGTTCAAATTTTGTTTTGTATGGAACATTATTTTTGATATAACAAAGACATCCAAATACTCTAAGATTAGAATAATCTGGTTTTTGTTTAAACAGTTTGTGAAAAGGATTATCCCATTCTAGTGTTTTAGAAGGAATTCGGTTAATGATGTGGGTGGCCATTAAAATTGAAAAGGGCCAAAAAACTTGTGGCATTTTAGCTTGAAAAAGAATTGATCGAGCCACTTGTAAAAGGTGTTGGTGTTTGCGTTCAACTACCCCATTTTGTTGAGGTGTATAAACACACGTCTTTTGGTGTAAAATCCCATTTTCCCTTAAAATATTTTGACATTCATGATTAACAAACTCATTTCCATTATCTGTTCTAATAACTTTAATGGGAAGATTGAATTGAGTTTTAATCATGGAATGAAAATCAATAAAAGTTTGAGTAACATGATTATTAGTTTTAATCATAAATGTCCAAGTAAATCTGCTATAATCATCAACAACCGTTAGCATGTAAGGACAATCAATAAGAGAAACTTCTTTGTAAGGACCCCAAACATCCATGTGAATCAATTCAAAACATTGAAAAGTTTTAGAAGTACTAGATTTAAAAGGCAATCTTTTTAGTTTAGAAATTGGACATATATCACAATGAACATTTTCATCTTTATTAATAGGATATGCATGTTTTAGTGCAACATCAGAAAGATGACCTAGCCTTCTATGTAGTAGTAAAAAATCAGTACATGTATTGAAAGTATTATTTTCTATAACAGTTTCTGTTCCTAGGTTTTCTAGGATGTAAAGGTTTTGAATCAATTCCCCTTTTCCTATGATGCTGTTGTCTTTAGGATCCTGCAATAAACATCCAGTAGAAGAAAATTGACACATAATATTGTTGTGTTTAGCCAATTTAGAAACTGACATTAGATTATATGTGAAGTCAGGAACATGCATAACATCTAATAATTTTAATTTTTCAGAAAGTATAATGTTACCAATTTGTTTTACATGCTTAGTTGTTCCATCAGGTAAAAACAAAGGTACATTAGCTATGGTTCTAACATCAGTCATGACATTCAAATCTGAACAAATGTGACAACTAGCGCCACTATCAATTATCCATAACAGTTTGTTTTTATGATTATTATGCACATTAAGACTACATGCACCTGTAACATTTTTTATAGAAGACATACCTTCGTAGAAAGTATCTTTTCCTTTTCCTTTTTCTTCGGCAAAGTAATTCTTTATCATCTCATTGAAGGCAGCAGCTATCTCACTTTTGTTGAGTTTTCCAGAAGACCTAGAGGAAGATTCTGGTTGATCTTCATAACAAGAGAAAGGCGTATTAGAAAGGTTGACTGTATTCTTCGGTTTTTGTTCTTTATTTCCCTTCCACCAGTCAGGATATCCAATCAACTTAAAACATCCTTCTTGGTTGTGCCCCTCTGTCTTGCAGTTAATACAATATAGATCTTTATAAGTAAACCCTCGATTTCCTCCTCTTCCTGCAGATTGTCTTCCTCCTCTACCTCTGTTACTCTTTCCATTGTTTTGTCCTTTATGCTGTTCAAAATTGTCCTTCATGAACATGGCAAAATTCTCAGTTTGATCGTTCATGTGAGACTGAACTTCTCTTTGTCTTTCAATGCTAAGTAACATAGCATACACTCGATTAAGACTTGGCTTAGGATCCATAAGAATAATTTGCTGTCTCGCATTGTCGTAATATTCATTCAAACCCATAAGGAACTGAGTAAGCTTATTTGCCATGTCTAATTGTATAACTAGTTTTGTCATTCTACAACAGCAAGCAGTTCTTGGGTCGCAATCGCAACTCGGTAACGGTTCTAAAACCAATAGCTCATCCCACAATTTCTTGAATTTAGAAAAATATTTTTCAAGTGTAAGAGTACCTTGTCGTAGATTGCTTATCGCCTTTTGAAGTTGGAATGTTTGCGGGCCATTATTTTCTTGATATCGTTCTTTGATATCAACCCACAAATCAAGTGCTGTAGTCGTTTGTGAGTAGTTGGCTTTTATCTCTTCTGAAAGTGTATTCAAGATCCATGATCGAACCAAGCAGTCCACTTTTTTCCATCGATTGAACTCAGTTGCTTCTGTTGGAGCAATACACGACCCATCTACGAACCCTAATTTTGATTTTGCTTTTAGGGCTAAACGAATACAACTACTCCATCCGATATAGTTTACTCCGTTGAATACTGTCGTGCATATGATACTCCCTGGATTATCTGAGTTCCGAATATTAAAAAGATCGTTATCGTACCGTTTCTTGCCAACCATTGTTGTACTGCGTTGAACACCTTCTGCACTCGAAGAACTTGCCGAAGAATCCGACGAAGATATCAAAGATTCAAAATCACTTTCTTCTTTATCTTTTGATTCTCCTGAATCTTCACAATCTTTTTGCTCTGATACCATGTGAATTTGAGGGAGCAAATTAGGGATTTGAGAAAACAGAAGTTACAAAATGAAAAGTGATAGCCTCAACCACCGCTATCTCTCTGCTATCTATATTTGATATAAAAGAAATATAGTCCTTAAACTTTAATAATGTTTACAAATTGGTCCTACTATAATAAAACAATATTAATTAATCTAAGATGACTCTCTTATACTATTATTATAAGATAAATCATAATCATGTTTTATTTTTGTAGAAAAGTTATTTGACCATATTTATGTTAATCTTCTTATGTTTCTTCTTTTAATTGGTTAACATTTAAGAACATGTATTATTAACACGTGGATTTCACCGAAAAGAATGTTAATTATACATGATAATGCAGCACTTATTTGACAAAAAGTACAAAACCTATTTATTTTAGCATAGAAAAAAACAAAAGCAACATTTAATTACTTTCATCCCGTCCCATTTGTATTTATTTAGTTAGGTATTTTGATAAATAAGAGACTTAATTATATTTTGAAAAAAGTGTTATTTTTCATTAATTAAGTTAATTAATATGAAAATGGCATGTAACCTAAGAAAGTTAAACAAATACAAGTCTTGTTATAAATTAAAAATAGTTTTTATTAAAATATTTTATTTTATTTTGAAAAAAACTCAATATAAAAGACTAAAACAACATGTAGTGTTCTTTTAGGACAGAGCGTGGGTTGGAACTTGGAAGTACTGGTTTCTTTCAATTATTCACAACTTGTAATTTTATTTTATTATTTGATTATGATTTTTGCAATTAAATGAATCAAATAAATAGATTTTATCACTTCATGAAAAAATAAATCCTCAAGATATTTTATAGACTGTCTTTTTAAAGATTAATATTTCACTAAACATATATTAAGTTAGCCCAACAATATGGTAATCTAATAATGATAAAAATAATAATAATAATAATTAAGATAACATTTCTTTTATATTTTTCCTTTAAATTATCATTTTATAAGAAAATTAATAACATTTTTAAAAAAAATCACTAAAAAATAAAAATTCATGATATTGCATAAATAAGTTTTTATGTTTTATTATTTAATTAATAAGTCACAAAAAAAAAATAACAATTAAATAAATATGAGTGATAAAGAGATTAAATTTGGGAGAATGGATGAAAGAGAGAATGATGTTCACTATATCACTGGTTGAAAAAATGATAAATGGTAAGGAAAGAGAGTAGATAAAGAAATTTTGTTATTTTTTCGATCAATTCCATCATTCACTCCCCCATTTCTTCTCCCAAATTCTCTCTACCAATCATTTTTCTTAAATAAAATATAATAATAATAAACAAACCAAGACTCTCACAAAATGTAATGCTAAATTTATAACCTTGTATATTCAATCAAACTTGCGGGACTCATAAGATAATTTTAAACTTTACCTTAAGCTTAAGCTTGATGGAAAAAAAAGTATTGGAATGACTCCAACTCCAAATAAACATTTTTTTAAAAAGAAAGATAAAAATAAATAAACAATTTGAATTCTTATTAAAACCACTATGTTAGTTAAAAAATGAATGAAGAGTATTAATTTTTGAAGTTAAATGGCAAACAAAGTTCCATTCAAAGATCCCCATAAGTTGGTACTTCAACTTGTGAATATAAATAAAACTGAAAAACTAATATTATGATATTTTAAGTTGGAAGAATCTTGTATACAAAAACAAATATTTTATGTTGCACATTGCTCCCTACAAAGCAATATCATGCTTAAACTTACAAATTGAATACATTAGAATAATTAATTGACTCAAAGATTTTCAAGAAGAACATAAAGATCTCCACACGAATCCACAGGTTTTCCGGATCTAATATCCGACATCGTCATGATATTGACATTGTGAATAATTTTCAACTGCCTACTTTCGTTGTTAAAAGTTCTCCAATTTCTTTCCAACCAGATAACCTTTTGCATGTCCTCAAAAATTTAAAGTATCTACCAGAAAATTATAGGGATAAAGACTCATCTTCTAAGTCTCGCATTTTTAGTCGCCCCAATTCATGCCTCCCAATAGCCACTAACGGTTTCCGGCATAACCCATTGTATTCCAATCAAATTTCAAAAAAAGACTTCATATATACTTGCAAAAACATGACAATGTAAAAGTATATAAGAAAATGTCTCGACCTTTTCGTAACAATACGACAACGACTCACAATAATCAAATATTTTTTCATACATTTATCGTTAGTAAAAATTCCGTTGTGAATAACACTCCAACCAAAAAAGGAGATCTTGGTAGACATTTTAGACTCTCATAAATTTTCTCAACAAAAATCAATCGGGCTAATCTTATTGAACAAAGTGTAACAATGTCCCACATGAAAGTTTTTCAGATCACGGCACCTCATAGAATCCCGAGAAGATGGGTTTAACCCCTTATCTCTAACCATGAACAAAAGTCTATCATTGGACATGCTTTAATCATTGTTCAATCTTCTTCTATATTTGATACGGTTACCAGAACCACTAGATCGAATGTCAAACATATATTTGACCGATTAATCTCTACAAATAAAAATAGAAGCAAGCTCGGGAAAAACCTTTATCAAACATTTACCACCACACCAAGTGTCGTCCCAAAAACTAATCGAACTTTCATCATCCACAATAAAATCGAATGCTCCCGTTAGACTTTCCACATGGCATAAATACCATCCCAAATGTTTCATCCTACGGGTTTATAAGATTTTTTAGTGAATCAACCAGACTTATCCTGACCATATCCCCGCAAAAATAATAGGTAGATCCCAAATATTTGTCACCTCCACAAGCTTATTGAAAAAATCAGACTTAAGGCTATAAAGCATAGGTCTGTACACTGTAGAAAACATTCAACGAAAATTATCCACAAGGTTACGAAACTGAATACTAACCAAAAATCGACCTATATTAACGTCAATTTTTTCAAATAAATCTTCATTCCAAGTTACCAAAATCTCACATGATGCTCCCGACATAATTAAGAGCCTTCCAACCACACAATCTCCAATTACATAGGTCACGAATAATCTTTTGATTCATATGTTGTATCTTAGTCTTGCTAAAACAATAAATACCATAACTCAAAAATGCTAACCAAAGACTTTATCTTTTTGCGCTTTGCACTATCGTTAATCTCACAGACATTTCACGCCACAATTTTTCCAATCATTAAGATAAATTAATTAGAATAAGCTCTATTAGGCTTTGAAACACATTTTTCATCAATAATATTACATCAGACAAAACAAACTTCTTCATTTCACTTCGAAGATAACAATATGGAAATGGGGGAATCTCACGAATCTCCGACCAAACCTCATTCTCACACCTCAAAACTTCTTGCACTGAAGATCTATTCTCATTCAAAATAATATTATGAGCTGAGAATTCTACGCAAACCTCCTACTCGACATCATACTCAGGATCAGACTCAACGGTTTCTTCCTCAAAATCTCATGAATGACCATAGTTGGCTCGCCAATAAGATAAAAGAATTTGTTTGGGGTGACATTAGTCGTACTAGAAAAGGGGACTATGGTCCATTATATATTTAGAGTTATAATGAAATTATGTTTTAACGAACAAATATTATTAAATTTTTTAATATATAAATAATTAAATTTATTTTTGAACATTATTTTTTTAATTAATATCCCAATAAAACATTAAAAAATATATTTTTAAACAAATTTAATATTTTTTCCAAAACCCAGATCCAAATCCACGGATCTGTACGTTTCCAAATTTGGTTAAGTGCAGTACTTGAAAAGGAAAGGAATTTCTTAGATGAATTGTTTGAAGAAAAAAGCAACCATATATGATGGTTTTGAAAAATCAAAATGTATTATAATTAGGTGAAGGAATTGATAAATTTGAAATAAGACAATTTTTTCCTCAACAAATGATCTACTAAGTTGACAATTTTATTTTTCAAGAAAAACAATTTTACAAATATAGGTAAAACACAATTAGAGATGATGCCATTAATATTGAAGTAGGATTCACACCAATCTTTCTGCATTTCTCCCATGTATTGTTGTAACACCTTAATAATAACATTGGGTCAATTAAAATTATAAAATCATAAAAATATTAAACTATAATAACAATATAAAATAAAGTTAAAAATCTTTACATTTATGGTTCACCAAATACTAGTAAAAAATAAAATAAAAGTATTTATGTTATTTAGAATATTATGATATATATATAATTGCGACGTATTCCTTCTTCTTACCTATTTTTGTTGGTTTGTTATATCGCTCCTTTCCAAAAGTAAGTGACCAAGTTAAACAACTAATAAATGGAATTTAAATCTACAAAAAAAAAAATAAGGAAATTGTGGTTGTCTTGCTTGTATAAATAGTCTTAGTAAGGAAACTAGTGGTATAGATGAAATTAATTCAACTTCAAACATCATTTTCAATGAATTTGGTGGTGGGTAATTTGTCTACTCTTTTATAAAAGAGACTAATTTATAATTAATGAATATACTAGAATCTCATCCAAATTTCTATTCATACATGCTTTGATCAGCTGTCTATTAATTGATCAAACATCAATTAATGTTACTTTTATTTCATTTGATTTAATAGTAACATGTATATATCATAATAATTAATTGTATAATAGTTCAACATGTAGTTTGTTTTAGTTTAATATAATTAAAATATCATGCATTGCACATGTCACCTAACCTATAAAATATTAAAAATAAATTAAAATAGAGTTTGAACAAAAATGCTCGCAAATTCCGATGTTCGAATTGGGAGCTTAATACGTTAAGCACCGGATTTTTAACCACTCAACGTGACTTTATTCAAATTCAGGTTGTTTAGAAAATAATGATTGATATTAATTTTGAAGAGGTGTATTTTTAAAAAAATATTTAAAGAATATTAATATATAATTATGAAATAAATTTTATTTTTTAAAAATAGATACATAGTATTTTAATATTTAAGTTTATGTAAAAATAGACTCTATTAAGACTCTATATATCTCAATTTTTTTTTTTGTAAAGTTTGTTCATATAATTATTTTGTTTATGTTTTATTGTTAATCTCAAATGAAATTAATATCATTAACTTAAGAGACCAAAATGTCACGAGTTCGATTCCATCTGAAAACGCTTTGAATTGAAGCGAGAATATGATTGTGGGGTGTCAGGTTAATTATCCTTAATTCAAAAAAAAAATATCTCATTGGATTTCAGGTGTGTTTGATGACAGAGTGAACACTTGTACTGTATTGTTATATTTATACAACTACCATTTATATTATATTGCATTGACCTTTTTAAAAAATATTAAAAATTATGTCTCCATAATCATAACATTTACTTTGATCTTAATGCATTTTAAGTGATGATCGAATAAATAAAGTTTCATTACTTTTAAATATATATATATATATATAAATAAATTAAAATAATAATAAATACTAAAACATATCGGACTCAAAACAGAATTGTATGAAATTCCCCACATATTTAATTATGTGGGATATGACCAGTGAGTATGTGACACTTAGATCATAACTTTTTGGTATATAAAATTAATATTCAACTAATCAAAATCATAGAGTGTCATGCGTGATACATTGTTTATTCTAGATTCTCCTTATATAGGCCTCATTCAATTTGTATTATTTGAATAATCTTCAAATAACTAATAATTAGTTCACTTATTTATTAGTTAATCAAATTAAATAAATTTATAAAGAATTAATTAGAAATTTCCACACATAATAGAGAATTGTGATATGAGATGAAAGATTGGCTAAGATTGAATCGATAAGCTGGTGATGGAGATTGTGCCTTGTCATGAGCACCTAAAGGTGGTCCCTTTTCTCTTCTCCCCTTTTGGGTCTTTTCTCTACACCTTGATTCTTGCAGTAACGGCCACATCTGTCCCCTTTTCACAAAATAAGAAAATTAAAATACTATCACTCTCAAAATGGAAATATTTTTATTATTAATAATACTTACTTGAAATTTATTTTATAAAAAAATTGGAAGAAAATATTTTACTATGTTTGAAAATAATTTATCTATTTTCATTGTTATGGTTAATGTTGAAATAATCTATTAGAGAGTATCCAATTTTAGAGTAAGCAAAAGCAACAGATGCAAATTTGTTTGAATTTATAAATATCTTCATGTGACAAACTTATAACTTTGAATATATAAGTTATTATGTTATGTCCTCTCTTCTTGTTTAGTGATAAAAAAAATATGAATATCCCTTTTTAGGAAATTTTGGATTCAAATTCGTCAGCTCTCTTAGTGTTTATATAGAATAATTTATCTTGTTTTTGGTGAGAATCGAATCCGTAATCTTTTAAGTCGATTAATTTTTTTTTCCTCATAGAACTACACTGATATGATTTATTTGTTTTTTCATACTAATTAGACTACTAAAAAAAATAATGTGAAAGATGATATTATATAATTAAATTATCGGTGTATATATTATAAAATATAATTGAGTTCAAATAAAAAAATAATAACTTAAATAAGATAATAAAATATAAAATATGTTATTATGATGGTTCATTTAACTTCTTCTTTTTTATATAAAATAAAAATATCAACATATATTTAAAAAATAACATTAAATTTATAGTAGAGTTTGTGTATTCTATTTAAATTGTTCTTACCTCTTATCCTCACACATATATATTTGAACTAGTGTTTAATCTCTTACCCATATATATATATATATATATATATATATATATATATATTATGTTTTAACTTTACTTATTTACCCTCATTCCAAATTAACAAATCAATGGGAATGTGATACCAATAATTTAAGCATTAATATATATAATTAAAAATAATTAATTTTATAATTTAGTTTGCTTAGACATCATGTATATTAATTTATAAAAATAGTTAAGCATGAAATAAAGTTCAGTTTGGATAATATAAACAATGTTATTAAATTTATGAATAAATTGACCCTAAAGTGAGGTCAGATAGATAGTCTTTTAGGATCACTTTCCTCTCATTTATTTAAATAAACTAATCAATTTTAGTTAATTATTAAATTTCTAGTTATTGTAGTGCTCATAATCTTCATAATATCATTATTTATTATTTATTCTAAAATGTTGGTGGTGCAGATCAGGGAATTATTTATTTTTCTTAAATATTTATAAGTTGGATAATTGAATTGGGCAATTTTTTTTTCTTCATGTCATTATTTAATGTTGCGTGTTTAAACAATTATTATCATTTTGAATATACATGTACCATTTAAAAATATACAATATTATTATATATTTTTATAAAAAAAAAATAGCAAGTTAAACAAAAATAAAATAAAAATTAAGAACCCTCAAATTTTGGGATGGTAATATATATATATATATATATATATATATATATATATATATATATATATATATATATATATATATATATATATAATCTTATTTAAATTAAAAGAATAACAATATAATTGAAAAAAATAATAATATTCTTAAATTATCCATTATAGTATAAATAAATAAACACAAGATCGGACTTAATACAAATTAATGTGTACATAACTTTATCAATAATCTTTTTATTAAATCATTCAAATTATTAATATATATATTATTCTTTATAATATTAACAATATTATTATTTTGATCAACTAACTCTTAGTTAATTATTTGAATAAAGAACATAACTAATAAAATTTAGATTGAGGTACTCTTGAATTATATATAGTTTTACTATCACCACAATTATTAATATTATTGAGTAACTTTTATTGTGCATTTTTTAATTTAAATTTACATGAAATTATTCAATATATATTTTAAAAATATTAGTATATTAAAAATGATAAAAATTAGTTAGTATATTAAAAATGATAAAAATTAGTTTAAATAATTCAATAAAAAATAAAGAAAAAAAAATCGAGTTCTTAGGTACTTAAGAATAACAATTAACTCTCCGACCACTTCATATACCTCATTTAACAAATCTCATAAAATATAAATAATTATATTATAAATGATACGTGATGATTATTTTTGTTTTTGTTTCAAACAATCATAATTTTAAAAATAATAATAATAATTAAATTCTCCAAGAGATAATTATAAATAAATTTACAATATAGATTTATTTATTTATTTGAAAATATCAAGAATAAGAAGATAATTACTCTGTAAGGGCAGAAACTGCCAACAAATCTGTCTGTTAAATCTGAACCCTTCCTTTCTTATCACTCTCACAAACTCAACCTTCATCTCTCTCAATCTCTCGCGCTTTACTCCCTTCCCTCCGTATCCAGAGCTTGAATTTGAACTTCATCAATGGCGAACTCTTCTTCATTATCCTCCTCCATCTAAAGATAACGAAGATTTCCTCATAAAGCATTGAATACTCGTCTCCATCATATCTCCACTTCGCACCGACTTCGAACTTCTTCTTCAATCTCGTAAGTTATCTTCATCTAATTCATCTAGGTTTTTCTATAATCTAATTGCTCGATAATCAATTGATTGTTCTGTATCTGACAACTATCTATCGTAAACGAAATCGAGATTCGAATAAGTAATAACCGCTTTTGTATTGAGAGAACAGAGTCTGACGAGATTTGCTGATTTAAGCTGAAAATGGCGCCGAAAAACAATCATCGCGGTAAGACGAAAGGAGATAAGAAGAAGAAAGAAGAGAAAGGTATGTTTATATGCTATAAATTTCATCTAATTTCAATCTGTTGAATCTTTGAATCTCTGATAATCTATATATATTAGCTAATTTGAATACGGATGATGAATTTATACGCAGTTCTTCCTGTCGTCGTAGATATCAGAGTTAACCTACCAGATGAAAGCCATGTTATTCTCAAGGTATGGATTTCTTCTCTAATGGCGGAATTTCCATTCCACCGGTAAACTAATTTCTATACAGGTCCTTCTATTTACTAGTCCAAGCCATTCTAGCCCTTTCTTATTCAATTATATTCAAATTCTTCGTACGTATTTCTTGGTTGATGATTTGAGTGACGTAAAAGATGATAAGAAAATGAAATAACTTTAAACCGAACTTGACGTATATTTTGAAATGTGTGGTTTTTAATAAATACGTTTTTGTTAAAGATAAACGTATTTGATTGCGTAATTGAGATTTACACGACAAATATTGATACACGTCTATATTATTTTAATATTTTGGTTAATGATTTAATTGACGTAAAATATGATAAATAAGTGAAATAACTTTAAACCGAATTAGACGTATATTTTTAAATGTCAAAATGGTTTTTAATAAAGACGTTTTTGATAAAGATAAGCGTATTTGATTGGATAATTGAGATTTACACGACAAATATTGATACACGTCTATACTTTTATTTATATTGAAAATACGAAAATGATTTTATTTTGTCTTTGTATGAATTATTGACTGTTATTCTAACGATGGAAGACAAAATTGTAATCTTAAATATAGGGAATATCAACGGACAGGATTATTGATGTTCGAAGACTGCTGGCTGTGAATGCAATAACTTGCAATATCACCAATTTTTCCTTATCTCATGAGGTAGTAGTAATTTTTAATTGTATTATAAATATAAGGGTCTTTTTGATATTTTTATAGGAAGAGGATAATGGTTATTTTTATCTTTTTTTTTTTACTTTTTAACTTTTGATTTTTTTGGTAATTTTGTTTGACTAGGTAAGAGGGTCTCGGTTAAAAGATACCGTTGATGTTGCCGCTCTCAAGCCTTGCCTCCTCACTCTAGTGGAAGGTAATTTTTTTTAATTTTTTTGGGTTAATTAGTGAAATACTCTTAAGTTATTTAAAAAATAATTATTTTGATAAAAAAAATTAAGATTTTTTAATATAATAATAAAATAAAAAATATTTTAATTAATAAAAGTGATTTGATAAATAAAAAAAAAAGGTAAAATTAGGTTAGATTATATTGTCAAATAATTCTAACCTTATCTTAGTTTGAATAGATTTATAATAATAAATTAAAAGGTTTTAAAAATATATTATGTTTGATTATTATTAAATTTGAAAGTATTCCTTATGTAGGTGTTGCATTTAATTTTAAGTATTTTTTTATTATTATTTATCATTTTCTTATGTATTCTAATTTTTTAAAATCATAATAATATTATACTAGTTGTTTAATAATTTTAAGATAAATTAAATTAATATAAATATTAGAAACCTGATTTTCAAAAAAAAAATATAAGATATAATATAATTAAATATTTATTTAAATTTGGATTTAGATTTAAAAATATATTTTAAATAAGATAATACATATGGATAAATTTTTTTCTAGAAGACTCTTTTTATAATACATAATATTTTTTTAAAATGATCAATTTAATAAAAAGAGTTAAAGTACTATAATAAAAGTACAATAATAAAAGTAAAAAAAAAATTATAAATTAAATATATTAGAATAATTAATTAATTATGAAAATCTTCCTTTATATATAATATTAAATATTAATTATTTTTTAAAAAAACGATATATTAAATTAATGTATTATTAAATTAATTTAATTTAAATTAATAACACTTAATAGAAAATGTAATTTGTAATTTTTTATATTTATAAATTTATAATAACAAAAATATGTAAATATAATTAGAGTGTACTAAATTAAAATTTTGAATTAATTATTAAAATTTTATTATTTTATGTTATATTTTTAAATTAATTAAATTTTACGATTTAAATTTATAAATTATTTAAATTATATAATTTTATGGAAATAAAATGAAATTTATTTATAATTTTAAAAATAAAATATTATTTATTTAAATAAATTGACATAACTGTCATTTTTTTTAGTCTTTTTTTTAAATTAATAATTAACTATATATATATAAATAATAATATAACTAATATTTTATTTTTAATTGAGAACGATATTTAATAAAGTCAAGATTTTGAGTTACTTGATTAGATTAGCGCCTGATCTTATACAGTCGTTACATTTCATCTGTCCTTTCTCATTTGTGCCATCTCTCTCTCTCTCTCTGTGATTCTTCAAGCAGAAGACTACGATGAAGAGAGCGCCAAAATCCATATCAGGCGCTTGTTGGACATTGTTGCTTGCACGACGAGCTTCGGTACGTCTCTCATCAAGGATACGAAGAGCGAAAACGGTAAAAATGTGCGGGCTGCTCAGGATACAAAGACCTCCAAGAAGTCCGGCAAGTCTCTGGCGAATGGTAAGGAGATCTCTCCGCCACCATCTCCACAGCCGCAAGAGAAGGATTTATCGCAGGTTGAAGTTGAAGGAGAGATGATTAATCCATGTCCTAGGCTTGGAAGCTTTTACGAGTTCTTTTCTCTTTCTCATCTCACTCCTCCACTTCAATGTAATTCATCTTCTTTTTTTACTTGAGATGTTCATCTGTTAGAATCTGCAGTTGTTTAACGTATTAAATTTGCAGTTATCAGGAAATCAACGAGGCAGTTAACTGACGAGATCTCATTGGATGATCATCTTTTTTCTGTTGAAGTATGAAATTTCATATTATTTTATGTTCTGTTTAAATTTTTAGTTTGTTTTAGACTGGAATGCTTACGATAGTATTTTCTGTATTGACAGGTGAAACTTTGCAATGGAAAAATGACCTTTATAGAGGTTTGCGGAAAAGGATTTTACAGTATTGGGAAACAGAGGATTTTATGTCATAACCTTGTTGATTTATTAAGGCAGCTTAGTAGAGCTTTTGATAATGTAAGTAAACTGACTTTTCTTATGTCTTTATCCATTTTTCATTCTTTTACATGTGGTTGTTCTAAAAATAGATGATTGTTCATGCTACCGAAAGAATTCCATCATAAGGGGGTGCTAGCTCATTATATTGTTCCCTTTTGCAAATTTTGTTTCTATTGGTGATTTTTATCATGTTTCATCTCTCTGAATCCTGACTCATAACTCCTTTGATGAATCAACTATCTCTCTAACCATGTAAGGTATTTTACATATTTCCAGGCCTATGATGATCTCATGAAAGCTTTTTCTGAACGTAACAAGGTACATTCATTAAGTTGAACGGAACTATTAAGCAATACTTGAATTCTTAACATATTCAGTGAACTTTTATGCTATTCTTAACCACATAGTGTTAATTCATAGTTTTAATATACCCATTGTGCCTTATGCAGTTTGGTAATCTTCCTTATGGATTCAGAGCCAACACATGGCTCATCCCTCCAGTTGCTGCGTTGTCACCATCAGGTTTTCCTCAGCTCCCTGTGGAGGATGAGACATGGGGAGGAAATGGTGGTGGCTTAGGAAGAGATGGGAAAAGTGATTTACTTCCATGGTCAAAGGAGTTTTTGTCTCTTGCATCTATGCCTTGCAAATCATCTGAGGAAAGGCAGATCCGAGACAGGAAAGCTTTCCTTCTTCACAGTTTATTTGTGGATGTTGCCATTTTCAAAGCAATCTCAGCTGTGCAGTATGTGATGGAGAAACCAGAATCAATCCATTCTAATGGAAACAACATATTCGTTTACAGTCAGAAAGTTGGGGATCTAACTATAACTGTCTTTAAAGATTCTGCTAATGCTAGCAATAAAGTGGACACTAAGATGGATGGAATTCTAGCTACTCAATTAGATCAAAAGAGTTTGGTCGAAAGAAACCTTCTGAAGGGAATCACAGCCGATGAAAATACAGCTGCTCATGTAAGGCATATCTCAAATTTTTTTTTTTTTATTTTGTGACTAACCAGTGACATTATTTAAACTGACTGTAAAATGGTACATAATTTAAAATGATTGAAGAGAACTCTATTACAGAACTTGGTGATTGAAGAACTGTATATTGTGATGCAGGATCTTGCTACTCTTGGTTTTCTCAATTTAAGATACTGCGGATACATTGCAGTTGTAAAAGTGGAAGGGAGAGACATTGTGGAAGTAGATTCTTCATTACCAAGCTTGGAATTTTTTGATCAGCTTGAAGGGGGGGCTAATGCTCTCAATATTAACAGGTTTCCTCTAGACTATACCATGGGCATTTCTGTCTTGTGTCATTAAAGCACGGACACATAGTATTTGTGATCAGCTTATATTCAATTGTTTAACATTGCCTTTCTGTTCACATGCTAGATATCCAACCTGAAAATAGCTTCAATCTAATTTATTTATTTTTGCTAAGATCTTCGTTATACTTGGAGTATGACAGGATGCTTTGAATAATAACAACCACTTATCATCCCCAGATGTATGAAACACTTCTGTTTAATTTTTTAGTTGTCACTTTTTCATTTTTCTTTAATATTCAATTAGC
This sequence comes from Impatiens glandulifera, assembly GCF_907164915.1. Classification (NCBI taxonomy): domain Eukaryota; kingdom Viridiplantae; phylum Streptophyta; class Magnoliopsida; order Ericales; family Balsaminaceae; genus Impatiens; species Impatiens glandulifera. The sequence goes on along the minus strand of NC_061867.1, from coordinate 53,288,663 downwards.
TTTAAACATGACATTATGAGCTATTTGGAGTGTTTTAGGAAGTCTTTTCTGTGTCTACCGCAGTGTTTGTACCTAGTCAATTTGCAGATTAATATAGTAAGAATGTCCAGGGAACCTTTTATCCTGACTCCCAAATTTTGTGGCTTATATTAAGAATTTCTGTTTCAGTTTAAGATTCCTTCTTCACAAGGGTGCATCTTTAGACTCCACAAAAGTAGTTGCATCTTCTCAAACTTTGGAAGAAGTAGAACTTGGATCTTCTCAAGCTTTTGTGGAAAGATTGCTGGAAGATAGTATTGCTAAACTTCAGCAAGAGGAGCCTGAAGATGATCCCTTTATCAGATGGGAACTTGGAGCTTGCTGGGTACAACACTTGCAAGATCAAAAGAACACAGAGAAGGATAAAAAAGCATCTGCTGAAAAGCCTAAAAATGAGATGAGGGTTGAGGGTCTCCGGACTTCCCTGAAATCCCTTAAGAACAGCAAAAAGAATCCTATTGTAACTAATATAAAGTCTGAGAAATTAGATGGGGACATTGTCAATGGGGAGAATGAAGATTCTGCAACATTTCTATTAAAGTCTCAACTTGAGTCCCATGAAAATGAGCACGTTCTTAGGAGCTTGTTGTCAGATGCAGCTTTTACTCGTCTAAAAGAATCAGACACTGGACTTCACAGCAAGGTACTTTCAAACGGAATGAGAATTGTATCTTTTCCATTGGCTAAAGTTAGTCCTTACTAGAAAATATTATTCATAAGCTAATGTAACCATCTTCTTGTTGTTGATAGTCTATTCAAGAGTTGATTGAATTGTCTCAGAAGTATTACAATGAAGTTGCTCTTCCTAAACTGGTAAAGAGTGTATATTCTTGATTTTTCATCTCAATGGTAGTGTATAAAAGTTTGTTGGTTGAATTTTCCAGTATTTGCATCTGACAGGTTGCAGATTTTGGTTCATTGGAGCTCTCACCTGTTGATGGTCGTACTTTGACAGATTTCATGCATACAAGAGGGCTTAGGATGCGTTCTCTAGGACAAGTGGTAAGTGAAGTTGGATGATGAGCACTGTATTTCTATTCTCTCTTTTATTTTGTGTTCTTCCACATATGGTTAAGAACTGGTCTCGTTTGGTAACTTGGTCATTAAAACCCATCTAATACCTTATTACAACTTTCTGGTGTTTCATCATTATAATAGTCTATGCTGAATTGCTAACACGTTGAATGAGCCTCACGTGTAAGCAATAGGGAATAACATTGAGCTTGTAGTTGTGTTTTTTTGGTTGTTATTGTACACCTGTTGTTCTTTTTTTCTACGATCTTGCATACAAATGTGAAATTTGATGCGACTATAAATAAGAAGAGTGTTTCTTCTGTCTTCATACATCCTTTCTCAACTAGTTAGCTATTTTCTGATGCAGTATTGTAATCTGTACCCATTGCTCATTCCTAAAATATTTGCACATTGTGAGCTGAAAGCTGTCATCGAAAAATCACACTGACTATGGGGTTTAAGGCAGTTTTTTCTCCAAGGATTACATAGTTGATAGGAGTTCATTAATCATGTAATGCAAATCTTAAAGAAGAGTACTATATTCTTCTTGATTTCCCGTAACAGTTTTCAAACATTCTTGGTTTGCTGACTTGAACAATATTCTTGGCTTAGTTTATTGTATTGATTTAGCTAAGACGTTACATAAATATAATCACCATTAGTTGAAGTAATTGTATATTCGTGTGTTCGTTACCTCTTGGATGTTTGTTGATGAATGAATAAATTAATTTTCCCTGAGCAGGTTAAACTTTCGGAAAAGTTGTCGCATGTGCAATCTCTCTGTATCCATGAGATGATAGTGCGAGCTTTTAAGCATGTCGTCCAGGCAGTGATTGCTTCTTTGGATGATAAGAAGTATACAGCTGCCTCAATTGCAGCCACGCTGAATCTGATTCTAGGTGTTCCTGGCAGTGAGAAACCAAATGAAACTTATAATGTGCATCCACTTGTGTGGAGATGGCTGAATGTTTTCTTAAAAAAGCGATACCAATGGGATCTTAGCAGCTCAAACTACAAAGATGTGCGTAAATTTGCTATTCTGCGTGGATTGTGCCACAAGGTATGGATTCAACAAAAATGAGAATAAGCTTTTTCATGTCATATATAAACCTCCCTTTATATGCTGCATTATCAACACTCCTTTAGATATATCTACTTTTCACATTTTAATTATCTGTCAATACCTTATAGAATGTTTTGTATCTAGTTGTGGTTACTTATGAAAAGCTATAGCCAAGACCTTGTACAATGTGAAATGGTGATTAATATAGCATGTAAAAATCTCTAGTCTCCATGAGGATAACACATCTATAATATTTCCAGAGTGTTATTCAAGATAATGACAAGGCAAAAGGATTCTTTTACATTATCTGCAAAAGACTTTTGTATTTTGTTCATGAATGATGCCACATAAATCTTTGTCTCATTCTTTAGGTGGGCATTGAGCTGGTTCCCAGAGACTATGATATGGATTCCCCTAACCCATTCCGGAAGATTGACATTGTCAGTTTGGTGCCAGTGCATAAGGTGATAACCTACATTATTACTCATGTATCTTTGATTCTATTTCTCATTGTTTTTTCATGATATTTGATTCTCTTTTACTATTTTCTTCCTAGTGTATAAACCTCATAAATTTCTTACACTATTGTTTTCCCAATTCCAGCAAGCAGCATGCTCATCAGCAGATGGAAGACAACTCCTGGAATCATCAAAAACAGCATTAGACAAAGGGAAACTTGAAGATGCAGTCAGTTATGGGACAAAGGTGCTCTACTAGCTATATTATGATATCAATTAGTTAATCTTTTCTGTGAATCATTGGTTATTTTGGATGCTAAAAATGCTGTATTACATCTTTTCCAGGCTCTAGCCAAACTGGTAGCAGTTTGTGGTCCCTATCATCGAATGACAGCAGGAGCTTATAGCCTTCTTGCCGTAGTTCTCTACCACACAGGAGACTTCAATCAGGTCATCAGTTCATTGTTAATTTGCTTTGATATCTTTGAAATAACATGAAGAACTTGTGACTTCACAAAATTCTTTACGAGCATGTGTGATGTGGTTTATTTGAAAATTTTCAAATAAACCACTATCCCATCATCATCATTTTTTTTCTTTAATTTATGAAGCTAGCACAAACCGCCATAGTCGTCATGCCCGTACTTCAACTTAAGGCCCCTGTCATCATCATTTTATTCTATCTAATCAATCAAATCATCAACTAAAATATCAAAAAATATTATAGTGTAATTTGGTAAAAAGCATAAATAAACTGTTTCCAATAATAAATTACATCAAACAAGATTTTTTACAATAAACTAGTTTTTTTTTTTCAAATAACCCTAGATCACACAAGGCCTACCTCATTTCATCTATCTTGTTAAATTGTATAATTGAGCATTCTACTTGAAGAAATACTTCCTTTGTAATCTATTCTATTTCTGGCATCTTCATTTCTGACAAATGTTATTTGTGTAAATTTCAGGCCACAATATATCAGCAAAAAGCTTTGGATATCAACGAGAGAGAATTGGGGCTTGATCATCCAGATACAATGAAGAGCTACGGAGATCTTGCTGTATTCTATTACAGACTTCAGCACACAGAGCTTGCTCTCAAGTATGTTCCAGTTCTTGTCTTGATATAGCATTTCAGATGATATGCTTAAGAGATTGTGTATAATCTGCAATACACATCATAATAACATTTCAGTTGATTGTTCTTAGTCTAATAAAACATGTAATTCCCATATGCTTGTCATGATAAGCCACGATAATTTTCTTTAAAATTAGGATCATCTTTGTTTCTAATATGTGGAAAAAATGATGCTTCTTTGTGCAGATATGTGAAGCGTGCACTCTATCTTCTACACCTCACTTGTGGTCCATCACATCCAAACACTGCTGCAACATATATCAATGTGGCAATGATGGAGGAAGGTCTGGGAAATGTGCATATTGCACTCAGATATCTTCACAAGGCCTTAAAATGTAACCAGAGATTACTTGGACCAGACCATATTCAGGTTCCTTCTCTACAACTAGCTGATTTTAATTTGACAATGTGTAGTTTTCGGTTGATTGGTGACTTAAGACACTTGTTTATATGATAGTTCCTCATAAGTGTCTGCCTTAATAATCCTTTTGATAATTTCACAAATTAATTCATAGATGCAAAATTGTACTAAGTTCATTGGATCTATCATAAAGGTAGAATCCATTGTTGAAGGACTTGTCTTCCCTGCAATAATCTGTGAATGAAGCAGTGAACATGAGTGAAGGATAATACTTTTATTTTTTAAGTAAAAAGGGCTACTAAAACAACTTTATTTGTGTGTAAAATAATTGAATACCATGATTAATTAAGTTTATCATTACAACCTTTGTCCCACTTCAAGTTTTAATTAGGGATGCTCATACCCATGATTGCATATTTTTCCTAAATAAATAGAAGGAAAATACTCATGTTGGGTAGCACTAAAAGTCTTGAACTAAAAGGCTAAGGTCTCAGGTTCGATTATCATTGAATGCACCTCTACTGAAGTGAGGGGTGGAATTCTTTGCTAGCCTTTTCAAGTGGAAAAAAATATGATTAAAAAAAGAGAGGATATATGCATGATGTCATAAAAAAATTATTCATAGCATATCATACTTCATCTCTGAATGACCATTTTATTAAGTATTTTTTATCTTGCTGACCTTGCAATAAAATAAAATGGCATGGAAATTTCTTGTTGAATATCTGAAAATGGCATGAAACAAAAAAAAAATGTTATGTTTTTCAGATATCACAATCATCTAGGTGTAGATAACGATCTAAAAAGATAATTCTCATAATGATTTTTATACCAAATAAAAAAAATACACAAATTGGATCATGATCTAAAACAAATATGTAGAAAATTATTCAAAAACAATCTTATAGAAAATGAAAAAAAAATGAATTTCAATCTCATTTCGATGATTTTCCAATGGGTCGTAATCATAACAAAACAACAGTTTCCAAATATCTCACTCTTAGCTAGGAACAACATTTCCTCTAGCCATCTTTTTTTTCCTATGGTTCTTTGTTCTAGGAACAAGAAAATGATGACCATAACTTACTTGAATGCTGTAGTTAGAAGGCCCTTTACTTTGCATAACGTCTTGAGTATGCATTATAGACACTTGAAACACCTTTGGCTTCGGCAGAAATTAACATTACTGGAACTTTAAAGTTCATTCATGAGGATGAATCATCCATCTAATATCTTTGAGATTTAAACTTTTTTGTTTATCTATTTGCAGACAGCTGCAAGTTATCATGCCATTGCAATTGCCCTCTCATTGATGGAAGCTTACCCTTTGAGTGTCCAGCATGAGCAGACAACCTTGCAAATTCTGCGAACCAAGCTTGGCCCAGATGACCTACGTACACAGGTACTCTTTTCTTTTCTTTTCCTATCCAAATATCACTTTACGCGATCAGTTGTATCTTGCTCTAAATAGAAATTAGAATTATGTCACGGGCCTATATAGGTCAATTTGACATGGAAATTGAAGAATTTGAATCTATTAGAGCTTGTCAATAAAATTCATTCAAGCCACATTTACTATCACTGAGCCTATACTCCATTTCATTTTTATTTTTTGATTTATATCTTTTTATATATTTAAGCTTCTATTGATAAATCGAGTCTTACAGGACAATTGAGTATATCTTATTTTGTGAATTTAAGCTTCTTTTTTTCTTCTTACGTCCCAGATTACTTGTTTAACATAAGATTAGTTGTGCAGGATGCAGCAGCTTGGCTCGAGTACTTTGAATCCAAGGCTTATGAACAGCAAGAAGCTGCCCGAAATGGTACAAGGAAACCTGATGCATCTATAGCCAGCAAAGGCCACTTAAGGTCAGTATTTTCTCAGATAACATTGAGGCCTTGTTTTATGTGAGTTATTTGAGATTAATTTCAAATAACCCACACTCTAATCAACAATCTACTCATCATTCAAATTACTAACACAAATACCAAAATTCCCTTTATCCAAATAACTTCCGTTTTCAAATAACCCAAGATCAAACAAGGCCTGGAACTTTTGGACTAGATTATATATCTTTAAAGCTGTAATAATGTAATATTTACTTTCATAAGATAATCAAGTACATGTTATTTTTATAATCTTAATCAGCTGCTTCACAAATGACCTCACTTTATGTGTCTTTGCAGTGTCTCAGATTTGCTTGACTACATTAATCCTAGCGATGATGTCAAAGGAACAGATTCTGTTTCTGTTAGAAAGAAAAGTTATGCTAATAAGGTATGAATTTCTAATTCCATGGTCTCGAATTGTATATAACCTCAAGAATGAACCATAACTTATCACTTAATCTAAATATTAAGCTAGAAAATATGGCTTAATTCGATAGATGTTATGAATGCCTTATACAAAAGACAACTTAACGCTTGTAAATTACTCAAATTATGTTACAACAAGGATAAAATAGTCTTTTAAGTACTTTTTGAATATTAGTTCCACATTTTATCAAATTCAATATACATTTTGTTTATTCATCATTGATTTTTCACACTTATATATAATTCAGTAAGGTATTCAACATTTTTTAATTGCAGGTGAAAGGGAAGTCTTTCCAAAACTTAAGCTTCACAGGTACAGAAAGATCTCCCAAAGATGATTCAGATGAAGAGAAACAAATACTTTTGTCAGAAGATAACACAAATTCATCCAGTAGCAGCCTGTTGCCCGCTGTTGAGTCGTCTAATGAAGAAACAAACCCACCCGAAGCTATTCAGACTCTCCTAGACGAGAATAATCTAAGTCAAGATGATTTTCCTGAAATTGAATCATCACCAGCAGCAGAAGGAGAAGATGATTGGCAGCCAGTACAAAGAACAAGATATATAGCCTCATATGGAAGAAGAATAAAACAAAGAAGGAGAATATATAGCTATCAGAAAAAAGAAACAGGAATCGAATCCGATTATATTAAACTGAAGAAGAACAACTACCAAATCTTCAGGAGATCAGCTTCAGGAAACCAAAACGAGACAAACCCAACCAACAAATACAGTCGACGGTTCGTCAAAGCAGTTACTTACAGAGTGAAGTCCGTTCCTTCTTCAACCGCCGCCACCACCACCACCACCAAAGAAATAGAAAAAGAAAAAGAAACTGCTCCATCTGTTTCCACTACTGAAATATCGCAAAAACGTTCAATAATCAGCCTGGGTAAATCTCCTTCCTACAAGGAAGTAGCATTGGCTCCACCCGGAACTATTTCTATGCTCCATGTGATAGAGTCTTCTCCAGATATCGATAACAAAGAGGAGGTTATAGCTGAAACCATCGAAGAAAAGGAAACAATTGAATTGATCATGGAAGATGCTCACGAGGATTCTAAAGAAGAAGAAATCGAACCTGTCACTGTTTGTCTGCATGACGAGAATAAACCACCTTCATCATCAGAAGAAGAAGAGATTCAGCAAATCGTTACATCGGAAGGTGCTGCAGAATCAAAGGAAATACTGGGAAAGAAACTGTCAGCATCTGCAGCTCCGTTCAATCCATCTGCAGTTATTGTTTCACGTGGACCCACATCACTTCCGATGAACATATCCGTTCCAATTGGCCCATGGCCAATGAACATGTCTCTTCACCCAGGCCCACCAATTTGCTCGTCACCTCTTCACCACCACCACCTCCACCCGTATCCTTCTCCTCCACAAACTCCGAACATGATTCATCAACTTCCATTCCTATACCCTTCTTCATTCACTCAACCGCAATCAGTAGTTCCAAACACTAGTTTTCCTATGAACACAACTCCTTTCCACCCAAACCATTTCGCATGGCAAGAGTACGTTCACAACAATAACAACAACAACAACATGGTTTGGCCAGGCTGCCATAGGATGGAGCCAATGATTTCACCAACTAAACCTGAGGGAGGACTAGTAGTAGTAGAGAATGGTGGGAGTGATCAAGAATCTAAGGTAATTATTGTATCGGATAACGAAGAAGAGAATGGTAAGAATAATAATAATGTTGAGGAACGACGTAAAGTTGATGATGGGGAGAAGACGCTTAATATATTGATAAAGGGGAGGAGAAACAGGAAACAAACACTTAGAATGCCGATAAGTTTGCTGAAGAGAACTTATAGTTCGCAGGCGTTTAAAGTCGTGTATAGTAGAGTTGTTCGAGAGAGTGAAGCTCTTAACTCTGCTAGCTGTTGAGATTTTGAAAAGATCATATAACAACATCACATACAACAGTGGATTGAATAAGTATTTTGGAGATGATCAATGACTCTTCTATCAAATATGGAGGAGGTAAGTTTTTTTTTATTGTTTTTTTTTTTGTAAGTTTTTAATAGTAGTAATTATTGCATATATTAATGTTTAAAGAAATTATTTTGCAGCTGCTTTCCTGATAAGGTGGAAGAAAAGTGTCCCTGTGTGTTGTTCTTTATACCAGGTAAATACCTTTCCTAATCATTTTTTTTAATCTGCTTATTTATGAAATGGAATATAAGCCTACAAAAATATTTACAATAGATACATTTTTCAGTCTAGACTCTACAGCCAACACCTGACCAATCAAAACACAAAAACGAAAACTCTTTGAGATGATGAAGCAAGACCCTAACTGCTAGGGTTAGGGTTGAGATACATTCTTGAGACAAAATAGATAGAAATTACCAAAATATTTAACTAACTTTCTACTTAATAAAACATAACCATTATTTTCATGACCCTATAGTTATGACTTCTACTTCTACATAAGGAGTTTTAAGTGAGAGTCGAACCTGTGATATTTGGTGTCTTAGAAATCACTCTTGATAAAACATAACCATTACTTTCATGACTCCAATTTAAGGCGTTTTAAGTGATAGTCGAACCCGTTACCTTTGGTCTCTTAAAAATCACCACCACCGTTACTAGTTTATTACTAATTTCAACCCTTCATAACTGAATTTTTAGTATTAATTTTTTTCTTATTTTACCCGAAATGATCTATCTAGGGGAAAGTAAAAACTACAACAAATATATTAGATAACTTCTAGTTAAGACTCCTAGTAGATGAGAACTCAAGTTTTTACCCTCAAACCATTTAAAAGAAAAGACGGTATAACATAAAAACTAATATCCAAAAAATCATGAATTCAAGTTGACACCCAAACCATACTTCTTTAATAACATCATAATCATTAAACAAACAAAATCATACAAGATATATTCCTTTCTTCTTCTTGATTCAAATATTATATATTCTCAAATTGCAGACTGGAGAAACAGACGATATTTTATCTAAGTTGATGGATTTTGAAGCTTCCAAGGTTTTGACATATTTTGTTCCTCTTTTTTACTTATTTTTTTTTTGTTTCCATTAGACATTACCCCTGTTTTTGAATTTTTCAGCACTTGAACTATCTACCTCTCTTACAAAATTCTAATTATTATTCACCACCAAAAACCGAAAGCACAAAATGAAATCGTAATCATTTACATTATTTACTTTTAGAAAGTAAAATGATCAGGAGGAATTGGTTTAGAAGAATTGATTTGGAAATCTGAATTGTTCTTCTGATTCTGATCCCTCCTTTTAATTCTCAAGAAAACTTCCAAAACAATGGTGGCTATAAGAAGTGTGGAAAGTAGAAAACCATAGCCACCTTTCCATCCATTTCCTGCATTTGCAATGTTTATACCCAATATTATGTTTATGTTTGCAAGTAGAATTGCTATTCTTCCAAACCAATGATGATACCAATTCCAGTATTTTCTTTTCTTACTCTCCTTTTCGGGTCGTAAGAAAAACGCCAATATCTGCAACAACGACACAAATATATTTTGATTACGCAATTCATGATGAGATACTGGGTTATCTAAAAGACTGACCTGAAGAATACTTAGGACAAGGACGAAGATACCAATTCCTCTATGAGCCGGAAAACTTGCATGCATTCTGTTGTAAAGTGATAGTCCAACTACAGCAGCAGCAAGGCCTATAATAAAACCTGTAAACTGAATCCCAATATGAAGATAATACCAAAGAGGATCATGATGTCTAAAATATCTCGCAGCTATTGCTCCCCAAGGAAGTATCAAACCCCATCCTATTATACCCAATGATCCATGTGTCTTTCGTGTCTCGCCCGCACTATCCCGTGCAACCGAAACTGAACCTGAAGCGAAGTCAAAGATGATGGCGGTTTTATCATCGTGATGATACAGATGCTTGTGTTTGGCAGTGGGGTATCGACTACCAAACGCCAATAGTATATACTGACGAGACAAAGTAGAATTAAACTTCAACTGAAATCCCATATACAATGTGGCTCCGCGAAGGGCAACAACTGTAGGAACGTTGTCTGATAATGGAAGGTTACCCTTGTCTGGTATAACCTCTCTTTGTCGAAAACCCTTTAAGTGATATTGCTTAATATGAGCTATTCCTTCTTTGTTAATCCATCCTACCATAGCACTTGAATTAAGCATTTTTCCATTGCTTGAGAATCCCATTCCTACCCATCCCATTGTATACACAGCTGATAATACAACTGTTAAGACATGATCTTTGCTCTGAGAATACTGCACCAGTTATTGTAAAAAAATAAGTTCAAATATATTCGACCCTACTATCTCGATTATATACACAATTGATGTATCAGATATTTGGTCGGTTTGAAAATTGTTTAAATATCAACCCTGTATATCTAATAATTCATATTAGATACTTTAAAACTAATTAAACAAATTCGTTAGGATCAGATTAGTTCGGTTACTTGAATATACCTTATATCCTACCCTAATATATCAGATATTTTATATCAAAACCCTATATTTGGCCTTATAAGATAATGGTTTGAATGTTCATCCTTATTTAATTTTCTGGAGCTAGCACGATCCTACAATCATGGCCATACACTTCAACTTAGAGCGTTTTTAATGAGAATTCAACCTTAGACGTTTGATCTTTTGATCAAACACTTTCAAGTTGTGCTACTCCTCCAAGTGAAAACATATACTTTCCGAATTATGATTTGTATAATAAACCGTGATAACAACCAATGTTGGTAATGACTGATGATGATTCAATTGTCACGAAATTCGATCATTAGGAGACCTTTTTTCCAAGCTGTATATAAGGTTAAGGGCCTTAAAGCATAATATGAAAATAATTAGAAGATGTGAACAAGTGGATCAATCAACAATAAGAGAGAAAAATGATATGAACATGGAGGAAGAACATGTTCCAAACTTGTTTACAATCTATATATGGTCAAGGCAAAATATGAAAACAGATCATCTTAACTCTGCTGCTTAAACAAACAATCAGAAGATATGAACAAGTTGTGGATCAATCAACAATATGAGAGAAAAATGATGTGAATCTGGAGGAAGAACGTGTTCCAAACTTGTTTACAATCTATCTATGGTTTAAGGCAAAATATGAAAACAGATCATCTTAACTCTGCTTAAACAATCAGAAGATATGAACAAGCATTGGATCAATCAATCAATCAACAATAAGAGAGAAAAACGATAAGAACCTGGAGAACGAACGTATTCCAAACCGGTTTACACTCCATATCCTTAACACCGCCATAAGGAAGAGGCAGAAACGACGATAGATCTACATTGCAACGTCCTGCAACAGCGGTTACATCCACATCTAATTCCTCAGTCGCCGCCAAAATTATTGAAGGACGCCACGAAACCACAAGAAAGCATAACGATACCGCGAATCGGAAGAAAGAAAGGCGTCGCCTAGATCTCGAATCGACCTCCATTGAGAAGAAAAGGAAGAATGGCGAAGGTTTTGTAATGGTGGAAGGTGAGCACAGTGCATATCCATTTCTTCAGAGGGAGGATTGTATGATTGACGATAGGCTGGTGAAGACGATGATGACGATAGTGACGGTGGTTGAAGGTAGCCGGTAATCATCATCATCATCGTTCCCGCCAAACCCTTTGACAGTTTCTCTCAACTACTCTCTCCTCAGTACTTTATTCCGTTCTATGATAGTGAAAAAGAAGAGAAGTAGTTTAGAGTGAAACTATTTATTTATAATTATATTTAATCTATTATATTTTAAAAGAGTTTAATTTTATAAATCAAAAATATTTATAATATCTTATTATCATTCATAATTAATCTGTTTTAAATTAAATTTAAAATAAATAATTATATAAAATTAAGTATAATAATTCTTTTAAACAATTTTTTTTATTAAATAAATAAATTAAAAATCAAGAAATGATAAATTTAGGGAAGCAAATTCGACCTGGTCTATCAAGTTGTCTCACGCAAGACTATTAAAATCTCGAGTTTACTCTTAAAATTTTATAATTTTACGATTTTACATTATGTTAACGAGTCTGAGTTTAAGTAACTCTTAAATAAGTAAACTCTTATGATTTTAAATTTATGATATAATAAAATTTTACGATTTTACGAGTTTATAAATAATTTTACGATTTAATATGATTTTACTATTAAAAAATAAATTTGTATTTAAAAATTAAAAAATAAAGTTATTATTTATTTAAATAAATTAATTAATATAATTAATTTTGTAACTATAATTTTTTATAGTGTTATTTACTTATTATTATTTTTTAATTAATTTTATATTAAAATATATAATTTTTTAGATTAATTAAATATAAAACACTTAATTATATATATAAATAATAATAATATATAACTATTATTTTTTTAAATTAAACTCTTACGATTGTAAGATTTCATGTAAACTCTAAATTTTACGAGTTTACAACTAGATAACGATTTTACATAAATTCTCGATTTTGACTGTCTTGGCTTTACGTTAAAATTTTTTAAAGAATAATATATAAAAAACGGACTTCAAACGTGATATTTTTAAAAAATTTATTTTTGTATACCATCACATTAATTTATATATTTTGGATCATTAGTTTGATTATTTATATAGATCTTATGTTTAAATGAACTTTTATATAAAAATTTTAAAATTAGATTGAAAGGAACGTTTTGATCAATTTAAATGGGAGTTTGAAATTTGGTTAGACATATAGATTATTGTAGTTTTTATATATGTTTTAGAATTAGAGAAGGAAATTATAAATTAAATTGAAAAAAGTTTTAAAAAAAAAATTAATGGGTTAAATTTTGTTCTTTGGTAAGTTCAACTCAGATCTAACATTTTAACTCGGATCCTAAAATTCTAATTTCTGTATATACAATATTTTTATTTAATATGTAAATAGAAACATTTCATTTGTTGCCTTCATGAACCCTTTCAAATAGAAAAGAAAATTCTTGTTAATTTATGGAATATGTTTACCTTCTAGAAGGATTAATGTCAGCCAACTAAATTAGGGTTTACTTTAAATGATTAATCTACCATCTCTTACCATCACAAACCTTTTTGCTTTTTTTCTTTTTTTCGTCTTTCATTGCAAGATACCAAATTTATCATTATTCCAATGACCCCTCAACCGAATCATAAAATAGAACTAGATATGGAATATAATAAATAATAACAATATTTAGGTTTGAATTATAATTAATGATATATGTTATCTCAATTTTTTGATATATTTAAATTCAACTGAGTTATATTTTTTAATATATAAAGATTCTATATTAGATGTATTAAAATTATAATATTTGATTGGTTTAAAAATTTTCTAATATTGCATTTTATATATTTAATAATTTATATTCTATATTTTTGTAAACTAATTTTAAAACAATTAATAAAATAAAATGAAACAAAAATATTAATATAATAATAATTTTAAATAACTTTCTCACTTAAAAGTGAAATATGTGAGTAATAACATAATAAATAATAATTGTTTGAAATAAAATTTTAATTAAATAAATGTAAAAGTAGATAAATATAATTAAAAATGTAAGACTAAAAACAATTAAATTACTTAATAGATTTAAGGAAAAAATAGCCTTCTACCATTACAAAGAAAAATTAATTTAACATCATAAATTTAAAATCGGTTTGTTTGTTGTACAATAATTCAATAATAACTAAAATAAAAACCTATTTTCTTTATTTATATATATATAATTCTCTTATATTTTAAATAATAAAAAAATAAGTTGAATGTTAATTAAAAGTAAAACTTACCAATTTCAATATTTGAAATTCCTATAATTTCAATATTTGAAATTCCTATAATTTCAAAGCTTTATTAACTCATATATTAATTAAATAGATGTGTAATATTTTGTATGCATGTTTCGATACAACTTATAAATCTATTTTAGTTCTACAAAATGGACATATCAAATATTTTTCGTTCGAATTTGATCGATATAATAACTCTAAAATATCTAAACTTAGTTTTACCCATTGAAATTCAAATATGGCTAACAAAACATGACAAATGATTTCATGTGCATCAATAATGTTTCCAAATATTTTCCCAATTTGTGGTGATAGATATTTTAATTAGAAAACTATATATATATAAATAATATAAACAAACCAATTAAAATTTCAAAAGAATTATAACACCACCAATGTGTTTCCGATACGATACGCAATCCAAAAAGTCCGAGCCTCTCAATTTGAAATCGAATGTTGCTACTACTACTAATATTACATATAAGTTTCCAAACATAACATGTGATTTCCATTATCTAGTTACCATATATCTATCTATAAGTCTCTTTTTCATATTCGTAGCGAACAATGAATGAATGAGATCTCCATACTAATATGGGGATAAATGTAGATCGATAACTTACTTGGACCATGCAACCGCGTCAACCTCAGCTTGAGCAGCTCGGTATAGTTCAAGTCTCTTTGCAAGTGAGATACGCCTTTGCATGACTGCTGGATCTTCGTCCAATAATCTCCCCAACTGTTTAGCCTGTGCATATACAGCAAATTTAAATGGGTTATTTTGGGGTAAAAAACCATTTGGAGCTTGTTTCCATGTGGGTTTTTTGAAAAGAAAAGTTGGTTTTTTGGGATTTATTTTAGTTTAAATTTTATAAAAAATAAAGTTAAAGGTATTTTAGTTGTCATGCAACCCGTGTCAATTTAAGGTGTGAGAATCGAACCGAGACCTTTGGTCTCTTAAGCAAGATTCTTGTCACTCGAGCTATATTTTAGTATTTTGATGGTGGCAAGAATAGGTCATATATGATCAAAGTTTTTGAAATTTTCCAAATATCCCGAGATTGAACAAGTCCTTATTATGACTATTTATGGTTGGTTTTGGACACTATTTAATGAGAACGACAATAAAATGGGATACCCTAAAAATGGGATTAGCAATATCTCGACTCTGACTAATCTTTCTTTTTGAGACTTGCCGTAAAATGGGGATAATCTAGCAGTAATGATAGTATCTTGTAGCTCACTTTTTCTATGTAATGAAAGAAGGATGTCGGAAAGTCCTTGAAAGTGAATGACACCCAATTTAGATAATGGAGGTGATATGGATCCATATGAGATCACATTTAAAAACTGAATCTAATCAGTGACAGATTCAGAAATTTAGTGGCGGTTTGTAAATACGTTAAAAGAAGAGAAAAAGGCGTACCTCTTTTGTGCCCAATTCAGCGAAGAAAATATCGAGTAAACTTCGCTTAGCCTCTCTGACTTGACAATAAACGATAGACTTTGGAATGGAGTTTCTCAGACCCGCACATACCATGTTGACATATGATAAAACATTTGATCCTGTTGAGATGGAAAGGGTGAGGGGGAAGAATTATTACTGAAGAAGCAAAAGAAACATAATAATATTAAATGTTTTACCAATTCTCCTTAGGTAAGAATCATTGTATCTATCAAAGATTGAAAGAGTGGGGTTTCCACCCTTTTCAATATCTTGAGGAAGTTTTCTGAAGAAATCAACTGTAAGGTAATTATACTCCATTTCTACCAGCTGCATAGTTGCTTTTCTACTTTCTTCCTTCATCCTGTCCAGAGATTCACCCGCTGCGTTTGCAACTTCAACTCTCAGTGTTGGGTATTGCCTTAGCTCCTGCAACATTCAGAAACTAAATTAATTTGCATTTCCGAGGGATTATTACTTCATTTGGGTTCGAATCCTACTAAAAGGTTCATTAGATCTCTTTCTTTTATCTCTTCCAAGAGATCGGAAAAGAAATGGTTAATGTTCTCATCGGAACATTTTCTTTTTTGCTACGGTTCATTCAATTCAAAAGAAAATAAAATCTTTAATACTCTTTCTCTTCTAGAGAGAAATTACAAAATGTTCTAAAGAGGGAGGTGGTCTGTTTTGGTATGCATTTCTTTCGTCAAAAGTATGATTAGAAAAAATCAGTCAAAATTTGTTATGTTCGCCAAAAATTATAATGATCCGACCATAAATTAAATTTTCTACCAAATGAAGAGAAAATAACACCATAATTGAGAAAAAAATATATGTATACCAAACAGAAAAGAAATCCCTTTCAGTTTTAAATTTGAAGATTTTAATGGGAACGTGACTGTGACAAAAGAGCAGTTTCAAAATAGGTCCATTAAAAAAATCTTGAGAGAAGATAGTACTAGAAAATATGAAGGAGCTCATTGCCCTTCTTGAGGACTTTGTACTCACTAATCTCTTGGTTTTCATGAATTTTAATTTCCGACTTCTTTTAATGCCATGCCTAGTCTCATTTTACACAATACATGGACCATTTTAGAAAAAATATTCTTGAGAGCGTAATAGAATTTACTCATGCACAAGTAACTGTTTAAGAATTTTGGGTGGAACCCATATTTATTAATTTGGATCGAAGCTAATTTATTTTAAAATAAAGGATTGAATTGGAAAAGTTTGTTCACCCATACACGCATCGAACAACTTTCTAATGTATCATTGCATTTAAGAATCTAATAACTCAAAACCTTGTTGATTGAATACCCAATTACTCACCATAGTCTCTTTGATTGACTTGTGTACCAGTTCCTTTAGTACGGAATGAACCTGTTCAAAATAGTTGGAAAAGTCAAAATCAGAAGTATTTTTCCAATTATATCAGCTGTTAATAAAACTTCCAATTCCGAATAATAAAAAGGTTTGATATTTCATATGCAGTTTTGTCAGAAATGTAGAATCCATAGATGTTGGTTATCCAGATGAGATCACGTTTGGAAACTAAACAAAAATTCAGACAGTTTCTTATCAGGATCGGAGAAACTAAAGGGTTTCCAAATTGGCAACACTGACTACATTTTTTTCTAGAGCACATCTTCCTACTTCAATTCAAAGTGTTCTTAAGGGGGAATCAAGACTCTTACCACTTGAACTACTATGAGTGGATAAGACTAACTACATTTACAATGGCCTAAACTATCATATATTCGTCTAATTTTATGAGATCTTTAATTTCAAAAGTTATTCACGAAATACATACAGCATCAACAGCAGCCTCTGCTGGTCCCTTAACAGATACCAATGAAGATTCAATAAGGCGACGATATCCTTGCTCAGGAGCTATCAAATGAGGCTGATAACCATCAGCTTCAGTAATTAGCTTACGAACATTCTCCATAGAAAGTTGTTTGTCAAATTGCAACCTTTTTAAAGCAGCAGGAAGCTGGTTATCAAATATGTTATATATTTTGTCACCGCCTGACCGTCTGCACACATAAATGAATCATAATGAAACGGAAGAATGCTAAGACCTCAATTTGCAACGAAGGTGACTATTGACTAATGACCGATTTACACAACTTCGCTTACATGCCATCAAGATGTTCTTTAAAAATTCCATCAAAATTGCGGCAGATTTCCATAATCATGTATAACTTGCCCTGCAAAAGGGTACATGGAGAATGATTCAATAATATTTCATTTTATAGACATCTAAAAGAACACTAAGAGCATGTTTGATGAAAAATAAATTTATTTGGGTTAAATGGCTAAAAATATCCTTTCTTTAAACATTTTAAAATCTTTTATAAAAATTTACGTAAGTGGATTTTGGACCTTTGGTTGAACATCAGTATGGACGACTTCATTTTCATTATTTTGATTTTTTATTGAAGTATAATTTATTTTTATTTTTAATTGTACACAAGCATCCTAATATCATGGAGAAAATATAAGTATAAGCAAAAAACTTACTCCAGCATCATTAGCAACCGGCTTCCCAAGACTGCTCAGCTCTGTTTCTAGTTCAATAACAGTTTTGCTAATAAGGGACTGAAGGCCAGGGATTCTAGACTTGATGACTTGCTCCAGATGCTGAACATAAGAGAAAAAAAATGTATTCTCAAAATTAGTTACAATCAAAATTTACATAAATCCCCATAAACTATACATATTTCTAGAGTATCTTTCCATTAGGGCTTACCTTGGAAAGAATCTTCCCTAGATGCTCAGAACCCATCCTATGAGCCAGGTGCTTGTATTCTGGTGTAGTTGCAAAATAGTCACGTTCCCTACGTCTGGCAGCTATCATGTCAGTGTTTTTGTTGATGTCAGCTTGGGAGCGGTTGACAACACCGACCCATGGAAACTTTAGCTTGTAAGCTTTTCCTTCCAATATCTGAAAATAGAGTTTAAAAAATGTACATCTTCTCATGTTTTCATCTTTCCCGGTTAAGATTTTTACTCCAATAACTAATACTAGAACATTTAATAAGAAGAGAAAGACAGCATAGACTCATTGTTGATGCTTATAAAAGAAAGAGTAATATAAAAGGAAACTGTCAATATTTACAGATATAGCATGTTATAAGCCATGCATCATAAACATTCTAGAAGTTGCCAATTCATCAATCTGTGTATAAGCTCACCAAAAGGAACATACCTCAACTGCATCAGTACCCTTGTCCATAAGATCAATCTTAGTTAAAACTCCAAGTGTCCTTTCTCCTGAAGTATAACCACCAAAGAAAATAGTACCAGAACATTAGCATACAGCTTCCTACCATTTTTAGACGTTAAAATTAGCTGCAAAGTATATGTTCAATCTCAAAGAAGAACAATAGATGAAAACGATTAAATGCTAAAATTAAAAGCGTTTATTTTCATTTGGTATAAGTTTTTTTTTCATCATGATCCAAATTATAATGTGATTTTGTATACTTTATTCCATATACAAATTATCTTTTAGAACATGATCCAAATTCTAATGAACTTTTCCTTAATTTGGTATAGAGATTTTTTTATCATGATTCAGATTTTTTTTTTTCAAATCAATTGTGATTTTTTGCAAACATAACAAATATATTTTTTTTCCTGATGATGATTATTATGAAAAAAGTTATAACAAATCAACCCATTGGTATGGGTATGGCACCAAAATTTATCCTAAAAGAATTTAATATTATGCCCTGCTTAGTGGAATCAACTAAGTAGTGATTAGTTATTACTAAAGTAATTTCTATATTAGTGGTTGTTATCCCTTCTTTATTTTCTTTCTATAAATATTCATGTAATTTCATTCATTAAAACACACAAAACAGAGGTCATTAATCCCTCTCCCTAAATTCCCACAAATTGCACTTGAAAAGTTGATTTACCACTGTTCTATATAAGGGGAATTTCCACATTGCAGAAGATATTTATTACCTATTCACATAATTATCAAGAACCAAAAGGCACAGGAAGTAAAATCCGATAATATATTACCTGTGGGGTCAACTTCACGAGAAATTTTAATTGCATCTGACGTCGCAAGATCTTGATTAGCAGGAGAAATAGCCAATATTACGGAATTGGGCTGATTGTAAGTTGTGAAGAACATTAGAATATGTCACATCATAGACACTTATACTAATAAAAACATTGGAATAATATCAAAATGTAATTACCTTCTCAATAAAAGATCTAACCATATTCTCAATATCAGCAACAATACTGTCCGGCTGACCATCTAAAACCAGCAAAACATAAGGAAATAAAACAGTGCAATGTTGCTGGAGGGGAAATTATAATGTATAACTTACCAACAGCTACTTTTGTAAGCCCCGGAAGATCAATAAGTGTCAAATTCACAACTGTCAAATCCAAATAAATAGTCATGAGATAATATAGTGTCAAACATGGATATCAAGCCTATCTGGAAACAAAATTGGACATGTACGTAAAATTTTATGTCAAATCATACTTAATGGTAGTAGCACTTGCAATATCAATGACAGCAACAATTTTCTAAAAGACACATTAGTAATTACTACATAGACACAATATATTTTCAGTGTGTTCGTCTAAAAAATAGCAAAGAAACATGAGAAGAAAATTTTGAATCATAACTAACTTTCACTTATCACCTGAATGCCGACAGTTTTCTGGGAAATAACAACTAACAAAGAAAGTCATACTTCCACTGTAACTATTTTTGTGTAAATGGTCCGTGTGTGAAGACTCAAACACATAGTCTTGAAGACTCTACCATTGAGCTAATGAGTCTCCACTCCACTTTTTAACTAATTATAACTTCCTACAATATATCTAACAATATTTCATTGCCTACACTGATACTATATTTACAAGATGAAAAGTATGTCAATAAGGATGAAAAGAATCATGAGATGTCTTACCATTGGGAGAGTGGATACTGAGATAAATTGGGACAGTTGAAATTTGCTTTGAGCGACCAGTTTCTCTATCAGTCTCATCAGCTATCTCCTTCCTCACAGCAGCTGCACAATTCACAATTGATGATGAACTACTATGGTATAAGATGGAAAAACAATTACAAAATGGAGAATGAAGATGCAGCAATATGGTAAGCAGACAAATGAAGACATGTATGGAACAATATGATTGTAAATAAGTGGTCAATGAACATAAGATAAAAATACTTTTGTCTAATCATGAGTAACTTCAATTAGAAGTATAAGCATACTTGCCACCTCTTGTTCCCTTTGGTTATTAAATTTGGTAACTGGCTAACAATCTGTTTATGGATTGACCAATATAGTCTAATAGAAAACATACCAAAATCAGTGAATCTCTTTCTTGGAAGATGCATAAACTCTGCATATTCTCTTCCTTCATCAATCTTATGGAGCTGTAAAACAAGAGGGCGCCGAGTAACAATTCCTACACAAGATATGACATCATTATTCTAAACTCAATCTTATTAACATGCTATAAGTACTGAACAAGCATGAAGTATATAACTTAGAACACAATATTACCAGATCCACGAGGCAAAAAGTCTTTTCCAACAATACTCTCTAGAACAGAAGACTTCCCGGAACTCTGTCAACCATTAAGACATAGATAATAAACAAAATGATACACTCAAGAAAAAAAAAATCATGCTCCAGTTTGAACACTAAGCCCTTTTTGGTTCAGACCCTTATTTTACTAGCTCCCTATAGAACAATATAACAAGTAATAAGAGTATCTAATGAAAGAATGCTGAAGAAACCTTTAATTTGCAAAGAAATTAAAAAAAGCGATGGAGAAGCTCGTTGACTTCCATTGACTTGACAAAATAGCTTTAAGATATATGTGATTCTTTTCCAGGCAAATAGCTCAATTTGTTCAATTACATTGGCAAGATTCATATGAACAACCTCAAGTAATACACAAATAATGAGCGGAATTAGAATACCTAGAATCATTGATAGAAAAATGTACGAGTGAAAGACAAAATCTATCATAAAGAACCTCTATAAACGATCAGAACTCAAATTACTAAGATCAGCAAACGTCAGTTATGTACGGAAAATCAGGAACTCAATGAACAGATTCAATAATTTCATCCAAGTCAAGTATGACAATGATTAACAAACTATATGAATATCAGATCGGAGCTAACATTACATTACGTAACTACTCTATTTCGCTACAACCAATGAAATTCGCATAAATGAACCTAAATCAATTAAGTAATAAGAGTATCTAATGAAAGAATGCTGGAGAAACCTCTTATTTGCAAAGAAATTTAAAAAAAGATGGAGAAGCTCGTTGACTACCATTGACTTGACAAATTAGCTTAAGATATATGTGATTCTTTTCCAGACAAAGAGCTCAATGTGTACAAAAGAACTATAAACGATCAGAACTCAAATTACTAAGATCAGCAACCGACGGTTATGTACGGAAAATCAGGAACTCACTGAGCAGATTCAATCATTTCATCCAAATCAAGTATGAACTCAATCTGTTTCTACAATCTGAATATCAGATCGGAGCTAACATTACATTACGTAACTACTCTATTTCGCTAGAACCAATGAAATTCGAAGAAATGAACCTAAATCGATAAAGTTTTGAGAGTTAGATCGAGAGATCTAGAGTTACGAGATCTGACCTGACCACCGACAACAGCAATAGAAGGAAGCGCGTCCCAAAGAGTAGGTAAAGCACTTTCGTCACCATAATCGCCGAGCGCAGTACAAGCTCTTTGAAGCTTGTTCACCAAAGTAATCAAACTATCCATTTCTGCAAAGATCCAGTTCAGAAAAGGCCGTGAGATCAGAAGGAAGTAGTTGAGAGAGAAACAGAGAACGGAGATGATGAAAGGTAAAGAGTTTGAAGGCCGGCCAAAATGGTTTGAAAAAGGGAACTGTTTAGATGGATGGACAAATTGAGGACTGCTTTTGAAGGTCTTGTTTGGTTTCAAAAGACTGATTTTTTTGAAAAAAATTAATATTTTTTTTAGAAACAAATAGTTTTACTTTTTTGTTAAGACAGCTAAATTAAATATCATATAAGCTGTAAAGTTTGTTTGAGTTTGGATTTTGGAATTTGGTTGGATTTTAAAAATATTATTTGGGATTTTTTTAATGAATTAATAAAATGTTTTTTATTTAAAATTTAAATTTAATAAAAATAAAATAAAAGAATTTTAAAAATTTTATTGAATAAAATAAATAATTTCAGTTTTAAATAAATATTGAACATTTTAGAAACTAAGTCAACTAAGTTTAAGTTTCAATAAACAAATGTTATTAAACTTTTTAATATATACCTAGTTCAAATATAATTTAAAATATTATTTTATCTAAATAAAAATACTATTAAATATTTAAAAAAAAAAATTTTTAAAAAAATCTTTTTCTCAGATTCACCAAACAAGACCGAGGATTTGTATTTAAAAAACATAACCTAAAAGAAAATCTTAAACCTAAAATTCAAACTAGCTCTAAGAAATCATAAATATTTACAAATTAATTTAAATAGTAATTATAAATTTATAATATGGGTTATTATTTAAAAATAGTAAAAATCATGATAAAAAGAAATTAAATAGTAATTATAAATTTATAATATGGGTTATTATTTAAAAATAATAAAAATCATGATAAAAAGAAATTGTACTAAAAAAACAATATTTCTAATGAGATTATATACTTCTCTCAATATAGAATTATTGAACTAATTTGTGATAGTTTTGTTTGGTATATTTAAAAAAATTATTTTTTTATTAAAAATATTTAAAAGTTAGTAATATATAAAATTTTGTATTTTAATTAATGAATTTAGCGATATAATAGATAAGAATATAGTAAAATGATACTTAATTAATTTAGAATTATAATTTTTTTATATAATCTTAATACACATCCAAAACATGATTTTTTATATAACAGAATGTAATAAAATAAAATAATAAAAAATGTTATTTAGCCTTCACTTCCTTGATTCACTTCATCACTAATGATGATTTGTTTTGATTACATCTTATAAAAAAAATGGGAAGAAAATGTAATGTAACTTATTCAACCGCAACAAATCTTAAGCCTACAACTTTATTATGTTTAGTTTATGGGTTTTGTATGTTTGTTTCTTAGGATGGAACCATAAATTAAAATTAGAGACTTAAACTTATTGTAGAAAAAATAAAAATGAAAATAAAATAGGACTTATATTTAATTTTGTTTTTTTGTTTTTTTTAATGCACTCTCAAAATACAAACATGTATCTTATTAACTATTAATTAGGGTTGCAAATTAGTCAAGTCAGTTTGAACTCGAACTCGACTCGATTAAATATTTATTAGCTTGACTTGAGCTCGAGCTCGAACGAGTTTATAAATTCTGATTATTTATCTAAAATTTGACTCGAAAAACTATAATTAAAATTAAAAAATTTAAATATTTGTAGAAAAAAATATTTATTTTTAAGTTTAAAATATTTATTATCAGACTCGAAAAAGTTCGACAAGTCATCGAGTAATCGGTAAAGTATTATATGAGCTCGAGTTTGACCAAGCTCGACTCAAACTTGATCAAAGTCAAACACATGTCGATCTTGGACTGAGTGACTCACGAGTAGTTCTACTATTAATACATTACTAATATTTTTTAAAATTTTAAATATATAAAAATTTGATAAGTAATATTTCATTTTTGTTGGTATTTGCTTTGACTTTGATTAGTTTTAGTGACAATAGTCTTATCTAAGTAAAATGAAAGTTTTAAATTTGATTCTCAATAAATAAATATATATATATATATATATATATGAGGAGTAATAGAGTAAGGGAATTTGGTAAGGGAATTTGGTGAGGAAATGACTTGATTTTTTCAGCGAATAAGATTATGCCAAGTCATTCCCTCACCAAATTCCCTCACCTAATCATTTCTCATATATATATATATATATATATATATATTTTAAAAACACTCTAATTTAAAAATGTTTAGATGTTCCTATTTAGCCAACCAAGAATAATGTGTGTTTTAATTGATGCAATCTAAAGTTATGTTAGTAGTTATATTTTATTACATTTGAGCAGACGAGGAATAACTACTTATCTATATTCTATATACTCAATAAAATTCCATTATAAGATTATGATTAAAAATAAATAAAATATCATCAAAAATAAGATTATGATTAAAAATCATTCAAAGTTTACTTCAAACGAGCTTCCATTTTTAAATATTTGGAAGGCTCTTCTTTAAAGAAAAAATATTAAAATAAACTATAATGTAAGGGTAAGTATAGTAATATTATTTTTCTTTAATATTAAAATTATTTATTTGGTTGTATACAGTGTGAAATTGATTTATCTGAATTTAAATTTGAGTTTGAACTTAAAATATTTATAAATGGTTGTGAAAATGTTTTTTTTTTAAAAAAAAAATTTGGGTCAAATTGTTGAATTAAATTACTATCATGTTTTGAAACATAACATATTAAATTATTAATAAAATTTTAAAAAAATTTAACTCTATTCATCTATAATTTTAAATAATATTTTGGAAAAAAAATTTTAAAAAAATTTAACTCTATTCATCTATAATTTTAAATAATATTTTGGAAAAAAAATCACACACGGTATACTTATACAATTAATTCACTTAGACAGCGTATGTACTAATAGAAGGTCATTTAAATATACATATTATTCAAAATTGGCTCATTTAGCCTCTTTTAGTAACCATAGTTAATTTTTATTTTTTAATTTATATATTTATTAATTAAATATTAATATATTTTCTCTTTCCTTCTTTTTTATTAATTAAATTAGATAATTTTTTTTATTAATTTTATATTAGTTTTTTTTTTATTTCATCTTTTTTATCCGTTTTTATTTATCATAATTCTTAAATTCTAATTTTTTTTAAAAAAGTTAGCAACTTATTTATGAATTTTATGTTTTACTTAATATTTTTTTTAAAGATCTCTTTATTATTTAATTTAATATTAACAAAAATAAAATTAATAATTTTTTATTCATAACTTATAATATTAATAAGGAACATTGTTTTGTCTAATATTTGATTATTACTTTTTTTTGATGTTTATGAATGAGTTTCTATTATTATTCAATTATTAATTATTAATTAATTTATTTTTGTGTCGAAGGATATTTATTATTGAAAAGATAAATTATTGTTATATCCAATCATTGAGACTAAATAATTTTAAAATAATTAATAATTAATATTAATATAAGAAAAAAAATAAGAAATATAAATTAGTTATAATAATTAATGATGAATATATATATATATATATATATATATATATATATATATATATATATATATATATATTCGTATATGTAGTGAATTATTTGTACAAGTGAATTTTTTTTAAAATATTTTTAAATAAAATGTTTAAATTCAATTTTTCAAAAAATAAATTTGAGTTATGACGGTGCAAACAAACTCAAAATTTAAATTTGGTTCACAACCAAATAAATAAATAAAATAGGAGCTTATTTGTTAAAAGAGAATTAACTTGATTAAAACTTAAAATCAATTTGTTTTTTTAATAGTTGATCAAATTTTTTTTAATTTGACCTAAAATTTGTCAAAAAATAATATTTTAATATTTTTTTAATTATTATTTTTATATATATATCAATCAAAATCTTTTATATTAAATAAAAAACAAAATCAATTTCACTTCTAACATTGATAATTGTAAAAGTGAATTATGATAGCGATACTAATAAATATTAATTTCAAAATAAGTTCATTGTATACCTTTCAAAGGTAATTTTCTTTCATTTTGTTGGTCAGATTTCTCATTATTTATATTATAAAAATATTTAAAAAATCAATTTAGTTAAAGAGAGATTCAAAATATCAAGATTTATTAGTGGCAATCATATTTTCAAAATCCTAAAATGATTCTAAAATTTATGTTTTTGTAATATTTTGGTTAAGTGAATCGTATCATTTTTTTTGTTATCTATTTTATATATTTTTTTATGCATGGACTATTTAAAAAAACATAAATATTTGAATTTTTTTACAATGGATATATCTATATATATATATATATATATATATATATATATATATATATATATATATATATATATATATATATATATATATTATACATATATATCATTATTTATTATTGTAATAAAAATTAAGTTAAATTAAAATGATTCATTCAAATATAAAAGTTAAGATTTAATTATATATTTATATTAAGTATAAAATATATTTGTGAGGAAATACTGTATTTAATATTATATCAAATAGTATTGAGCATTTTTTCCTTTGTCCCAAATAAATATAGACAAATTGTCTATATTTACATTTTGAGATATGAAAGGGTAAAAGTTAAAAGCATTTTTTATTTGAATAAAACAATTCTTAATTGAATATTGAAATATATCAAATTATATTATAAAATTAAATAACATTTTATAGTATAATATATTATTAAGAAAGTATTAGATTTTATATATTATTATAGTTATTTATTTATTATTATTATTATTTTTATGTTATTTATACAGTTTTAATTCATATAATAATTTTAGCAAAAGTTTTTATTCTTTATTGCTTGTATTAATTTTTATTTGACTTGACCCCTCTACAACATGTGACCCCCATGTATCAATTAAAAAAAATATATAATTAAGTATTAAAGAAGATACACATGAATAAGTACTAAGTTTTATAAAAAAAAAATGTCTAGATTCATTCATTTATTTTGTTGGATAAGATTGTACAAAAGTTAAAATGGTAATTAACACCGTTACTCCATTAGTTTTTTAAATTGGCTTAAACTTTAAATTATGTAAACTAATATTTTAATTATCAAAATTATAGTTATTTGAGATTTTTTTAAATGGATAAAACGTCAATTTTCTTAAAATTATTTTAATGTATCATTTTTATTTTTTAAACTAATTTGTCACATTTTAAATGAGATGATATTTATACAAACTTTAGATGTATTTTTTATTATTTAGTATTGTTTTCGAGATTTACTTATTCTAATTGTCAAAATTGGTTTGGGTGACTAAATCAATGTGTAATCAGATTAAAAATTGAGAAAATAGATAAATTTGGTATTTATTTTAAAAAAATTTAAAACGACATAACTTACCGTATGAATTTACCAATTTGTATATTTGTGTTTTAAGTTAAGTATTTATTTTGAGATATACACGTTCAAAACTATCTATCGAATATAATTTGAATGCCTTAAATATGTATAATGTGTAAGGATAATTAGAAAAATCGAAAAAAGAGAAATATTATTTTGTTCTTATAAAGGTGGTAAATTAGTTAAGAAAAAAAAAATAATATGTTAAAGTAAAAAGACAACCGTTTATTATGTTTTTTTAGAAAATGGGTTGAAGTCCTCTATAACACAAAGTCTGACTCCATTTATAAAATTGATTCGAGTTCAAGCTTTAAAAATAAATTGGGCTAATAATAATAATAATAATAATCCAGTAAGCTAGCTTAAGTCACAATGACGGTTCTTAAGAGACCAAAATGCACGTGTTCGATTTCACTTAAAATATCTTAAATTAAACTAGAGTCCATACTTAATAGTGACAATTTAGGTCGAGTTCGAGTTGGTGAGTTCGGATTGATATGTTAGCGGGTTAAGCGATATTAATTTAACCTAATTTATTTAGTAATTAGAGAAAGGAAGATAGGTATATTGTCTTAGAGAAGAATTAATATTCAGTTTCGGCTTTTACATTTAACTTAGAAAAACCTTCTTCCTCCTAAATCTGAATAACAGTTCTTGACGTTAGGACAAAAGATCAATTAAATCTTCAACATTTTTCTTCTTATTGTGTTCAATCATAAGTTCAACCCTTTTCTTTTTAAGTTTTTATCTGCCTCCCTTTGTTCATAACCTTCAGATTCAATCAATGAATGAAGCAACACTGTTTGTGTATGACGTTGGTTCTTCTTTATCATTTATCTTTCCTTGCTTGAATTCAAATTAAATACTAACTCAAACCCGGCCCGAATTAATATTGCATCTTTATTTCAGATAAAATTGACATCAACACAAAATAAAAATAAAACTAAAATTAAATCACAAATCCAATTATCGAAAATCCTAAAAAAAATAAAAAAAAAATAATAAGTGAATAGGAAATAACAAAAACAAAACTTTACAAAATAAAATTATAAATAGTTATTTTTTTTAATTAAAAGAGAACTAGCATTAAACGCACAACCACGACCCTCCTTTAATACTCAAAATGTTTTCAGATGGAATCAAACTCATGACTTTTTATCTTTAAACCGATTCTTACCATTAAACTATATTAGTGGGGGTAATTATAAACCGGTTGACAAGTCTATTCTAAGTCATTTAAGGTCGAACCCAAAAATACATAACTCTATCATGACATTTTGGTTTTTTAAGCCGACTCTTACTACTTAACTAACTTGGTAATATAATTATAAACAATTTGACAAGTCTATTTTAAGTATTTAAAATCGAACCAAAAAATACAAGACTATCCTATCCTAATTTATTTTTTCATGTTCCATTCCAATCAATTTTGTATTGAATTAGAACCCTATTATACCTATAAGTGGGTTAGTACTAATAATAATAATAATAATTCCAAATGAACAAAATGGACAACTTTTTGACTAAAAACACATTTATTTATTATTATCCATACACATGGCGACAAACTCAACGGTCGTGAAGTAAGGATCGGCTCCACTTAACGCCGTTACAAACGCGTTTGGATTCCAGTCCAAGTCATCCATTCAACGACTATTTATACGCTAGCCAACGGCTGAATCGTGCCCTCCTCCCAACTTCGTCATTTCCTCTCTCTTTCGCACTTTACTTTTCTCTCTCCTCTCTCTTGTCTGACCGTTCATTTTCCGGTGCCGGCGGGGCAAGAAGCTTTCTATTTCAATGGATAATTCCACAAAATACGTCCATCTTAATCGGTTTATCATCAATTAATCGTCGATTTCGGGTATATCTGTTCCTACTTGCAACTCTTGTTCTTTGATTCTTGCTCTCTGGTGAGAATCCATTCATCTTTTTTGATTAATCTCACTCTCTTACTTCGTAAACATCGATCTCATCTAGCATCGAGATTGAACATCTTGCAAATATTTAGGTTTTATTTCAGAAAAAAAAACAAAAAAAATTATGATATCATTATCGGTGTTCGTCGTCGTCGTCTGATCTTCGGAATAGCTGTTTTCTGTTTGAATTCATCTATATTGTAGAATAGAAACTGGATCGATGACATTAATTGATTTGGAGATTATTAGGATCTGATTTTTCTAAACTTCAACAAAAACCCAACTCTAGGGTTTACGGGATTTTGTTGAGTTTTTGAAACATGTCTTCATCAGGCGTTGCGATTAGTCAAATTCGGAGTGAATCCGCAATCTCTTCTGGTCATTTAACTGATCAGAGCGAATTGATTATGATATTTGTTGCTGTTTCTGGATCGATGATTCCTTTGCGTGTTTTCGAGTCAGATTCAGTTGAAACAATTAAGTTTAGACTCCAGAGACATAATGGATTTGTTGTGAAGAATCAGAAGCTTGTTTGTAGTGGGAGAGAGCTTGCACGAAGTAATTCTCTCGTTCGTGACTATGGTGTCACTGATGGAAACATTATCCATTTAGTTCTTCGTCTTTCGGATCTTCAAGTTATCAATGTTAAGACATCCTCTGGGAAAGAGTTCACCTTCCATGTTGAACGATCTAGAGATGTTGGATATGTTAAACGCAAGATCTCTAGGAAGAAGAAGTCATCCAGATTAGTTGATTCCGACGAAGAAGAAGTTATTACAACGTCCAATGGTGAGCAGTTGGAAGATGGTAGGCTTATAAACGACATCTGCAAGAGCAATGATGCAGTTGTTCATCTCTTCGTCGGAAAATCTGCAAAGATTAGATCTAAACCTGTTGATAAACATTTCGAATTGTCCATAGTTGCACCCCAAATTAAGGTTAACAGTATAGTTGTACCTGATAAGCCACCAGATAGAGACATCTTGCTTGAACCAGTGATTGTAAATCCGAAAATCGAAGTTCCATTTGTGATTTCCGAAATGATCGATTCAACTACAAAAGGACTTGAAATGGGAAACTACCCGATCAAGACTGCAGAAGGAACTGGAGGAGCGTATTTCATCCCAGATGAATCGGGTAACAATTATGTCTCTGTATTCAAGCCGATTGACGAAGAACCCATGGCTGTGAATAATCCGGGATCTCTTCCTATTTCGATTGATGGTGAGGGTTTAAAGAAAGGAACCAGAGTAGGGGAAGGTGCTTTAAGGGAAGCTGCAGCCTATATTTTGGACCATTGTCATAAAAAAGATGGTCTTGAGTCGATTGGGTTTTCTGGTGTTCCTCCAACAACAATCGTGAAGTGTTTGCACAGGGGATTCCATCACCCTGATGGTATTCGAGTTAAGATTGGATCACTTCAGATGTTCATGGAAAATCAGGGAAGTTGTGAGGATATTGGTCCCGGTTCTTTTCCAGTTCAAGAGGTTCACAAAATCTCTGTTTTGGATATTCGGATGGCGAATGCAGATAGGCATGCCGGAAACATCCTTCTGCAAAAGGATAAAAGTGGCCAGACAAGGCTGATTCCTATCGACCATGGTTACTGCTTGCCCGATTCAGTAAGTATTTACGAATATAACCCATTCGGAAACACTTGGAACTTGTTTGTAGGATTATTTGAAAACAATCTTGTTTGATGAAAATATGAATTATTTGAGTTAAATGACTAAAACATTCTTTGAGCCTTGTTCGATCTGGATTATTTGAGTTTAATTTTATACAACTCACTATGAAACAATCAATCGCATCATTCAAATCAATTGGAAACACTTAGAGCATGTCTGATATGTAGAATTATTGGGTTAAATAACTAAAACATCATCTCTTGGCCTTGTTTGATCTGAATTATTTAAGCTTAATCTTTAAAAAAACCACTATCTCATAAATATAATCAATCACATCATTGAATCATCAACCAAAATACCTTATAAAAAAATCATTATATATTACCCTAATATCTTTTTACCTAAATAACCCAAGTTTCAATAACCACCTAACCTAACAAGGATATTTTGAAATCACTAGCAATTTGATCGATGAAGTGATTATTGTTGATGGGATAAGGGGTTATTTGGATTCATCAAACAAAGTGTTATTGTTTCCGTTTCTAACTAAATTTAGTTTTCGAATGTTTTTTTACTGAAAACCCTTTGTTTCTGCAGTTTGAAGATTGTACCTTTGAGTGGCTCTACTGGCCTCAAGCAAAGCACGCATACAACCAAGAGACTCTAGAATACATCGAATCACTAGATGCTGAAGCAGACATTGCTCTATTGAAATTACATGGTTGGGATATGCCAATTGAAACTGCTCGCACTCTTCGGATTTCCACAATGCTACTTAAGAAAGGGGCCGAAAGAGGTATGACCCCATTTGCTATTGGAAACATTATGTGCAGAGCAAGCTTGAAAAAGGAATCGATTTTGGAAGAAATCGTACAAGAAGCCATGGACTCTGTTCTCCCCGGTTCTAGTGAAGATTCTTTTGTGGAAGCAGTTTCTCATGTTATGGACCGTCGCTTGAACGAAAAGAAAAATGGCAAGTAAACTAAACTAACTATCCTAGAAAATAGTAATAATAAGGTTTGCTTGTATACTATATGCTTTTATATGATTTGCATATGTGTGTACATGTTTGTTATCTCCGTACAAAAATGTCTTGACTCTGTAAAATGCCCTTCATTTTTTATTTTCATTTTGGCTGTTTTTTTTTTCGAAAAAAAAAAAAACGGCTTTGGGGAGTTAATACTTCTTCTGTAAGGTTTGTAATCTTCTACCTAATTCCTATTATTTTCTTCAGATTTCTTTCTAAATGTTGGTTTTTTTGTTAATGGTATCTGATACGACAACCTTGGCTTGTTTGTGATTACTGGTTCTTATGATTTTAGCAATCTTGAAGGTGTTTTAACAATGTTGGCTTGTTTAATGATTGAAATAGTTTGTTTCAGTCTGGAATCTGGATTATGGGTTGTTTGATTCTGGCTTAAACGATATGTGGTGATTGAGCTTAATTGCCTCGTTATTGATATCGCGTGTTTGATTAGTTTTTACATTAAGTTTGTTAGCCATATGGCTGCTAAGTCTAAGTTTGGACAAGAAAATGTTAAGATTGAACTCTACACGAAAAAACAATCTTTTATTGCCTATCTTGTGTAGTTTTGCCATTCAAATGCTTGTCCTTTGCCTTATTTGAATCAACCCACCATCTTAAAGTTCTAATTTTTGGGGACAAAAATTGTAAACAAGTGACGTTTTGAACTAAACTCAATTTGGTAAGTCTTATGTTTAAGATTTAATTTTATGATCAGGGTAATTAGTCAACTTGTTCGTGTTTATCATAGCAGATCCAAAAAAAAAAGAGTTTGTATAAAATAAATTATATACTTCGATTTATTGTGTTAGAACTTTGGCTTGTAAACATCATAACCGCAAAAGTTAGGATATGGGATAACTAGGTGCTCGGTCATTAAGTATTGGCGAAAGTACCTTAACCGGTGACATTGGCAAGGAAAATGCTGAACTTAGGTGAAAACTACATTAGAATCTTTGGAAGTTTACTAGGGAAATCCATTAGTTATTTGTCAAAATTCTATTTATACAATGACAAAAATTAGACGAACACTCGGAGACGGAACAAAAAAAATCGTTTATTTAGCTCAAGCTTTTGAGGCTCGTTCAAGAGCTTAACTCCCTAGATAGGATGAGGGGCTACTTTAAGAATATTTTTAAGAATAAATAAGGTTCAATTTTTATTAAGAATACTTTAAATTGGAGAATCATGACTTTGGAACATAACTACTTTGTAACTATTATGATTAGTTTTTATAATATTTAATTGAAATCATTAAAGTAGTTGAAGGGTAAATAATTTGGTATTTTCAATTAAAAAAAAATATTCTAAGTTTTAGGATAATATTAATTTATTAAAGATTATAAAAAAAATGTTATATTTAATCTTTGCAAAAACCATGGATTAATGTATAGGAGAAAGCAACCAATTGACATGTGGTAATGAAATCTTTACTTAATGTCAAAAGAAGACAACTCCAATTCTATTAGTCAAACCAATATAATGAAATGATTACTCTCACATTTAAAGCACTTTAGCTAATTTGAATTTCAAATTTAATATTGCAATTATTTTGAATAGTACAACAAAGCCCCATGCTTTTATTTGATTTTTTTTTTTTTTGGATCCGGTATAGAAATTATTAATTAATTTAAATCCACATTCTTTTTAGATGTATTAATAATTTAGATCAACATAGTTAAAATTGATTAATATCTTATTATTTAAAAAACTAAACTATTAAACTAAATAAATTCATATAATTTTAAATTTATGATATTAAAATTTACTATTTATGAATTTATAAAATATTATATTTTACTAGCTTTCTCGGTATCAATAATTAAGGATCTCTCCTCCTTGCCTGCTAGATTGAAATTAGCTAATTATAAATTCAAAAGTATGTTATGCAATTTTAGTGTCATTTATTTTGGATGGCTTCTTCTATTAAATTTATACTTATTTATATATATTTTTCTTATATATTATATATAATATAAGAAACTACACCAAGACTTTTACTTATTTAAAGTGTTTAAAATAATTTTTATTAATTGAAGTAAACCATCAATTTTAACTATCAAAAAATTTCAATAATTTTGTTTTTGTCACACATTGTTTGCAATTTTTGCATAATGATTTTGATGCAATTATAATATATTTTCTCGTCATCATCTAAGAAAGATTATAACCGTAAGTGTAA